>NW_027315757.1:708979-713979 GCF_026437365.1 Eucyclogobius newberryi
ATATCTCATGATACAACGTGGGCGCGGCCCGTATATGGACAAGTCGTGGGCGCGGCTTGTCTTCAGTAGCGCTGTGCAGCCCGAAAAGTACTGCTGGTTTCTCCTCAGCTTTTCCTGCATTTCTTTCACATCTCCTCTACACAAGAGAGACTATCTGGCATTTTAGTGTCTTTTAATGTAATAATATAGTTCACTTAAGACCCAAATATCAATATGTGGTCCTAGATTCTGGAACATAGATGTTACAGTGCTTTTTGGATCATAGTCAGAGGTTAGAACACATGCTGCCCTTCTATGAACTTTAGTGAGTCACATTTATTCTTTGATAGGCAAGGATTCTATATGGCAGCACGGTATGCGCGGGCGCTTATGCCCTTGGAGGAATGTTCCCATTGGCATAAGATGCAATGTTTCTGTCATCGCTATGGCTACGCTGTAAGAAATAAAACATTGGTCTCATTGACTTTTTTGATTGGGACGCCAAAATCAATTTAGAACATTTCATAAAAACACAGGAAGTACATCCTCTGCTGGGCCTTCTTGATGAGGGAGATGATGGTGGCTCCTCCCACTTGAGGTCCTGGTGATGGTGGCTCCCACTTGAGGTCCTGGTGATGGTGGCTCCTACTTGAGGTCCGGGTGATGGTGGCTCCTCCCACTTGAGGTCCTGGTGATGGTGGCTCCCACTTGAGGTCCTGGTGATGGTGGCTCCCACTTGAGGTCCTGGTGATGGTGGCTCCCACTTGAGGTCCTGGTGATGGTGGCTCCTCCCACTTGAGGTCCTGGTGGGTCCAGGGGAGAAATACACAGCCCTGTGGAGTCCTGCGTGATAGCCAGGCACGTTGAGCTGGGAGAGCTTGTCCTGGAGCAGAGCAGGAGGTGGTGATGATGCAGAGCTGAAGTCCACAAACAGGATCCTGGTGTAGGTTCCCAGGGAGTCCAGATGCTGCAAGATGAAGATGAGTGCAGTGCCAGGTTAATGGCGTCGTTCACAGACCTGTTGGCTCTTTAGGTGAACTGCTGGGGGTCCAGCAGGGGGTCCAGCAGGGAGGAGGTGAAGGACTTGAGGTGGGGGAGGACCAGGCGCTCAAATGATTTCATGACTGCAGATGTCAGCACTACAGGTCTGTAGTCATTAAGTCCAGTGATCCGGGGCTTCTTGGGGACATGGACGATGATGGACGATTTGAAGCTGGGACATGGCATGACTCCAGGAGGTGTTAAAAATGCCAGTGATGACGGGGGACAGCTCGCCTGCACAGTGTCTTAAGGTTGGGTTGGCAGAGGTTGCCACAGTGGGGGAGGGTGGGTGGTGGGGTGGGTCACATCAAACCTAGAGTAGACGGTGTTGAGTTGCTGAGCCAGTTTCCGGTAATTTGCTGCATGCTGCTCTGGGCTTGAAGTTGGTGAGAAGCCGGAGCCCACTCCACACAGAGGCGGGGCCACTCCACACAGAGGCGGGGCCACTCCACACGGAGGCGGGGCCACTCCACACAGAGGCGGGGTTGTTGTTGGAGAACTGCTGCTTCAGACGTGTATTGTAACGGGCTCTAGCTCTCGACACCTCCTGCTAAATCCGTACTTTGCCTCTTTGTAGCGTTCTCTATCTCCGGCCTTGTGCGCTGCCTCCTTCTGCCGCCTCAACTGCCTCAGTTTGGGTGTGAACCAGGGTTTATCATTGTTGAAGGTGACTTTGGTGTGTGATGGTCTAATGCTGTCCTCACAGAATCTAATGTATGACGTCACAGTGTCCGTGTCCTCATCCAGACTGTCTGTGGCAGCTCTGAACACCTCCCAGTCTGTAATGTCCAACACGCTCGTAGCTCCTCCCAGTCTGTAATGTCCAACACGCTCGTAGCTCCTCCCAGTCTGTAATGTCCAACACGCTCGTAGCTCCTCCCAGTCTGTAATGTCCAACACGCTCGTAGCTCCTCCTCCACTGCCTCATTGGTCCACCTCTTAGAAGTCCTCACTACAGGTTTGGAGAGCTTCAGCCTCTGTCTGTTCGTGGGGATCAGGTGAACTATGACGTGGTCTGACGAGCCCAGCGTAGCTCCGCCCACCGCGTGGAAGGCTTTGCTGACTGTTGTGTAGCAGTAATCCTGCGTGTCTGGTCGGAACTTTAATAAAGTGTGTGTACTTTGGTAGTTTGTGGCTGAGGTTTCTTATTATACACATTATCCACTTTCTTCTGTAGACTTCACTGGGTCAAAAGTTTTGCTTATCTTGACCACTCTCAATGAGAAGTCATTGAAGAAAGAGCAATGAGGCTCATTTTGTCTGATCTGGTCCGCATCCACGACATGCGGTTTAATGAGTCTTGGACGCTCGTTTTGGGGCCGGCTTGGGAGCCTGGGAGTGATGTGCACGCTCCAGCTTTATTCTCCAAGTTTTGTTGGAAGTCCTAGATATTCGGGAATCTAAGCCTCAATAGACATGACCGTCTTTCCCCTCAGTGTCCTCTGGAATGTCCACTATCCGCAGATTATGTCCACTTCCTCACTCAAAACACGGACCCAATCTGTCAAATCTGCCACTTTGGTTTGCAGGGTAGACCATGTCGCTGCCCAGTTCATTAGTCTTGGATTTTGGTGCCACGTTGAGGCTAGTTAGCTTAGCTGTAGCATTGCTTACCCGGTTCTTGGTGGCGTTGTTCTTCTTGTTGAGTTTCTTACTCGAGATGTTTGAAGTTAGGGTCCAAGCTCATTATATGTCAAAAATATTGAATCCCCAAGTACTCAGAGTAAAGACGGATGCTATAGGATCATTAGTAAATTAAAATGTAACATTTTATGGCGTTTGACCCTTTGAATTAGAATTTTAAATCAATTTGACCATTGATTATAGAGAAGCATTTTCGAGAAGAAAGTAGTGGTCGATATTTGGACCCAGACAAAGTTGCCAACAATGAAATGTTGGTTCACTTCTCTCTCTCGCTGATATCTTTGCTCGGATTTATTTAACAGTGAAATATAATACTCATATTTAACATCAGATATTAAAACATTAGATATTATTTGTTGGCCATGTTTGGCTGTTGCATTTGAGCAGAAGTGTCTGGGAATGTGCAGAAGAATCATTTCCTCCTGCCTCTGACCTTACATCACCTCAGACTCATTTTTGTGGTGGATGAAATGTCCTCGTCAGCATTAGCTACAGAACAAAGCTTTATGGATCATATTCCATATCTGATGATGAGAACTGTGAGCCTCATGTTACCACAGAAGAGTCACTTCAGGCACCTCTGACCTGACCTCAGGACCATGTGTTAGACCAGCATCAGGACCATGTGTTAGACCAGCATCAGGACCATGTGTTAGACCGACATCAGGACCATGTGTTAGACCGACATCAGGACCATGTGTTAGACCAGCATCAGGACCATGTGTTAGACCGACATCAGGACCATGTGTTAGACCAGCATCAGGACCATGTGTTAGACCAGCATCAGGACAATGTGTTAGACCAGCATCAGGACCATGTGTTAGACCAACATCAGGACCATGTGTTAGACCGACATCAGGACCATGTGTTAGACCAGCATCAGGACCATGTGTTAGACCGACATCAGGACCATGTGTTAGACCGACATCAGGACCATGTGTTAGACCAACATCAGGACCATGTGTTAGACCAGCATCAGGACCATGTGTTAGACCGACATCAGGACCATGTGTTAGACCGACATCAGGACCATGTGTTAGACCAACATCAGGACCATGTGTTAGACCGACATCAGGACCATGTGTTAGACCGACATCAGGACCATGTGTTAGACCAGCATCAGGACCATGTGTTAGACCAGCATCAGGACAATGTGTTAGACCAGCATCAGGACCATGTGTTAGACCGACATCAGGACCATGTGTTAGACCGACATCAGGACCATGTGTTAGACCGACATCAGGACCATGTGTTAGACCAGCATCAGGACCATCTGTTAGACCAGCATCAGGACCATGTGTTAGACCGACATCAGGAACATGTGTTAGACCGACATCAGGACCATGTGTTAGACCGACATCAGGACCATGTGTTAGACCGACATCAGGACCATGTGTTAGACCGACATCAGGACCATGTGTTAGACCAGCATCAGGACCATGTGTTAGACCAACATCAGGACCATGTGTTAGACCGACATCAGGACCATGTGTTAGACCGACATCAGGACCATGTGTTAGACCGACATCAGGACCATGTGTTAGACCGACATCAGGACCATGTGTTAGACCAGCATCAGGACCATGTGTTAGACCAGCATCAGGACCATGTGTTAGACCAACATCAGGACAATTTGTTAGACCAACATCAGGACCATGTGTTAGACCAGCATCAGGACCATGTGTTAGACCAGCATCAGGACCATGTGTTAGACCAACATCCGGACCATGTGTTAGACCAGCATCAGGACCATGTGTTAGACCAGCATCAGGACCATGTGTTAGACCAGCATCAGGACCATGTGTTAGACCAACATCAGGACCATGTGTTAGACCGACATCAGGACCATGTGTTAGACCGACATCAGGACCATGTGTTAGACCGACATCAGGACCATGTGTTAGACCAGCATCAGGACCATGTGTTAGACCGACATCAGGACCATGTGTTAGACCGACATCAGGACCATGTGTTAGACCGACATCAGGACCATGTGTTAGACCAACATCAGGACCATGTGTTAGACCGACATCAGGACCATGTGTTAGACCAGCATCAGGACCATGTGTTAGACCAACATCAGGACCATGTGTTAGACCGACATCAGGACCATGTGTTAGACCGACATCAGGACCATGTGTTAGACCAGCATCAGGACCATGTGTTAGACCAACATCAGGACCATGTGTTAGACCAGCATCAGGACCATGTGTTAGACCGACATCAGGACCATGTGTTAGACCGACATCAGGACCATGTGTTAGACCAGCATCAGGACCATGTGTTAGACCAGCATCAGGACCATGTGTTAGACCAGCATCAGGACCATGTGTTAG
>NW_027315757.1:718979-728979 GCF_026437365.1 Eucyclogobius newberryi
CTGAGAGTAATGTAGTGCCGGGGGTTCCTGTACAGGTCTTATACTGAGAGTAATGTGGTGCCGGGGGTTCCTGTACAGGTCTTATACTGAGAGTAATGTGGTGCCGGGGGTTCCTGTACAAGTCTTATACTGAGAGTAATGTAGTGCCGGGGGTTCCTGTACAGGTCTTATACTGAGAGTAATGTGGTGCCGGGGGTTCCTGTACAGGTCTTATACTGAGAGTAATGTGGTGCCGGGGGTTCCTGTACAAGTCTTATACTGAGAGTCATGTGGTGCCCGGGGTTCCTGTACAGGTCTTATACTGAGAGTCATGTGGTGCCGGGGGTTCCTGTACAGGTCTTATACTGAGAGTCATGTGGTGCCGGGGGTTCCTGGAGACAGACTGTTGGAGAGGATGTGGCAGCAGGAGACAAACCACTATCATGTGTTTTGGGATTGTCCTGTGGTTCACAAGTTTTGGACTGAGGATAATAAAACTTTAAAGACAATTTATGAGATCACCATCCCATGGACCTCAGGACTCTGTATTCGGGCCTCAGGATTCTGTATTCGGGCCTTGGGACTCTGTATTTGGGCCTCGGGACTCTGTATTCGGGCCTTGGGACTCTGTATTCGGGCCTCGGGACTCTGTATTTGGGCCTCAGGACTCTCTCTGGCTTCAGAGAAAAAGGATTTGACAAAAAATGGATGCCACAAAATGAACCAACGATCAAGGACTGGACTAACATTATACTGGACATAGGTAAAATGGAAAAAATGACTTAGGACTTAACTTATTCTATAATTCTCTCTTCTTTCTCTTTTTATGATTTGTTATATGACTTTTTATTTATATATTATCCCTGTTGAGTCTTTTTTCCCTTTTACCATTTTTATTTTTTCATGTTCTTTATTTAAAATAATTAAAACATTCAAATAAATATTAAAAAAAACTACATCTGTTGGCAGAGATGTCAAAACATTATGATGTGTGACTTTTTTATTGTCGGGTTTGATCCAATATGGCCGACTTCCTGTAGGGTTTAGGGCGGGGTCATAATATCTCATGGAGCTCACTGAGCGATGTTCAGCAAACGTCTTAAACTAGTAGACAATACAGCTCCAGGAGTGACACAAATGAAGCCTGCATAAGTCCAGTGCCACGCCAGGGCACCTCTCCCCAGCCTCTACCAACGCACCCGAGCCGGGCGTCCTCCTGTCCTCCTGTCCTACTGTCCCTCTGAGAGAGTCAGATCTCTTCTTCACTCTGGAACTCCTCCAGGTTTATACTTTCTCCCAAGGAGGTTTTGCAGTTTTTCCTGGCCGAGAAGGAGAGTCTAAGGACAGAACGAGGGTCTAAGGACAGAAGAAGGGTCTAAGGACAGAAGGAGGGTCTAAGGACAGAACGAGGGTCTAAGGACAGAAGGAGGGTCTAAGGACAGAAGGAGGGTCTAAGGACAGAAGGAGGGTCTAAGGACAGAACGAGGGTCTGAGGACAGAACGAGGGTCTGAGGACAGAACGAGGGTCTAAGGACAGAAGGAGGGTCTAAGGACAGAAGGAGGGTCTGAGGACAGAAGGAGGGTCTAAGGACAGAAGGAGGGTCTAAGGACTGAAGGAGGGTCTGAGGACAGAAGGAGTGTCTAAGGACAGAAGAAGGGTCTAAGGACAGAAGGAGGGTCTAAGGACAGAACGAGGGTCTGAGGACAGAACGAGGGTCTAAGGACAGAAGGAGGGTCTAAGGACAGAAGGAGGGTCTAAGGACAGAACGAGGGTCTGAGGACAGAACGAGGGTCTAAGGACAGAAGGAGAGTCTAAGGACAGAAGGAGGGTCTAAGGACTGAAGGAGGGTCTGAGGACAGAAGGAGTGTCTAAGGACAGAAGGAGGGTCTAAGGACAGAAGGAGGGTCTAAGGACAGAGGACTCTGGGACATCGCCCCTCGTCCCTTCTCCCCAGCCTCAATCAACGCACCCATGTTACTCCTCCCTGTGGCACTGCACCTCTTCTGCACCGCCTCCGCTCCTCCTCTGCACCTCCTCTTCTCCTCCTCAGAGCACAGGCGGTCCCATTTAAACTCTCATGCAGTCGGCTCGGCCACTTCAGACCATACTGCGACCCACCACCTCCCCTCCTCCTCCTCTGCATCCCTCTCATCCTCATCATCCTCTCAACCCTCTTCCCTCCTCCTCTGCATCCCTCTCATCCTCATCATCCTCTCTACCCTCTTCCCTCCTCTGCATCCCTCTCATCCTCCTCCTCCTCTCTACCCTCTTCCCTCCTCCTCTGCATCACTCTTATCCTCATCATCCTCTCTACCCTCCTCTGCATCCCTCTCATCATCCTCTCAACCCTCTTCCCTCCTCCTCTGCATCCCTCTCATCCTCATCATCCTCTCTACCCTCTTCCCTCCTCCTCCTCTGCATCCCTCTCATCCTCATCATCCTCTCTACCCTCTTCCCTCCTCCTCCTCTGCATCCCTCTCATCCTCATCATCCTCTCTTCCCTCCCCCTCCTCTGCATCCCTCTGCATCCCTCTCATCCTCTTTACCCTCTTCCCTCCTCTGCATCCCTCTCATCCTCATCATCCTCTCTTCCCTCGTCCTCCTCTGCATCCCTCTCATCCTCATCATCCTCTCTTCCCTCGTCCTCCTCTGCATCCCTCTCATCCTCTCTACCCTCACATCACACCACCCGTCTCCAGGCCCTGGTGTGAGACGTCTAATACAATTAGATTATGGAGTGTCCATAATCACGATGTCTTCCGCCGGGGTCTGAGCGCCAAACAAACCGCGTATTAAAACTTGCTAAACGATCCTTTCTGTGTTCGTCCGAGTCTCTCCCGGTGAAATGTTTGTAAGAAGACCTTGAGTATGAATTTGTCATAAAAATGCTGCATGCATGAGGCCCATTGCTCTTCTTGCTAAACTTGTTTTGTTACGATACAAAATATAGGCGTTTAAGATATTCCTTTATTGTCCACACATGGGAACGTTTCATGGGGCTGCCTGCTGTAGCTCCGGTACCAAAAGTGCTGGAGCATTTACCCGCAAACTTCAAGAACCTGGCTAACTCTGAATAGTGCATACTTCCTTTGTGTCCTAAATGACAGGTAGGATAACATGTATGCAAGCAAAATGCCAGGTATGTTTTTTATGAGCAACGGACGTGATTCACAGCTCAGAGTTTTTCATATCCCGACCCCTGTGTACTTGAGAAGTCTTATACCTGTAGTGTTACTCAGCTCATACTGGACGTACTCGGGCAGAGGCGTACACCGCACAGTACTAAGCAGCAGACTGATGTAACTCGCAGTAATTGTCATAATGCAGGGGCTGTCCAAAGGAGAGCCAGGAAAGTCATGTCCTCCAAGCTCAAGGACGCACTCCAATAATGTACTTTTGAAAAATACGTATGCCAAACCTTTCCTGCAATCAGCCTCAGTGAGGACGGCAAAATTGACGTGTGGACAAGGATACAGCTCTGCCACGGTGGCAGATCAGTTTAGCGCTCTTGCCTACCAAAAAGGAGATCATGGGTTCGATTCCAGACCAACATCCCCTGATCTCTCTGGGAGGAGTCTGCCGTGTTACCGTGGGTTCTCTCTTCCTCCCACCGTCAAAAGACATACATGTTATGGCTAAATGGGCCCTAGTGAATGAATGTGAGAGTGAATGGTTGTCTGTGTGTCTGTGTTGGCCCTACGACGAGCTGGCCCCTGTCCAGGGTGCCCCCTGCCTAAGGCCCAAAGTCACTGGGATAGTCTCCCATGACCCCGGGGACAAGCGGTAGAAAGTGAATGAATGTCTGAGAACAATGTGGCAGCTCTGTGCTGTCTGCTACATATTATTAACTATACTTTTACAAAGCCGTAAGTATGCACTCAGGTTTGCTGGTGTTTTTGTTAGTTTTGCATAAGGGCTCGATTCAGTACGATACACATGGCAAGTGCTCGTGAGACGATCATTTCTCGGTTATGTCACGCTGATATTATGGCGATACATGATATTCTGGAGCAATTTTACATTTTACAACAGTATTTCTTTGTTAAACTACAAGCAGAACAAACAGTTACTATTGACCCTTATACCATCATTTGTGAAAATTCCAATTTGTACTACAATTTTATTTAATAACTTTATCTTTATGTCCAAAAGTCTGTTCAAAGGCTATTTTGCTTGAGATAACTATAGCCACGCCCCGTTTATGTTTGCCCCTGTATGAGGAGTAATAAAGCTTATTGTAACCAGCTCTAGATAGTTTTTGATGTTCTGGGTCATTTAGGTGAGTTTCTTATATGTACACAATATCTGTTTTTTCTTTTCTCATCTTCGTTTAACTGGACTCAGAATGCCATTAAAGGATTAAAGGATGCTATTCTTACTTTTTCTAACGTAATTTTACTGACCAAATTAAAGTGATTCTTTCCACTCTCTGGTTGTACCCGACACAGAAAAGAGCTCTTGCCTTAAACCGGCAAGAAGCCTAATGTTTGATCAAAAACAGGATCAAAGGTTGAAGGGGGAACCATTTTCTAAAGAAGAAGAAAAAGAAAAGAAACAAAAAAAAAGGAAAAAGGGAGGAGGTTTCCTTTAACCCTGGAGGTCTCCTTTAACTCTGGAGGTCTCCTTTGACCCTGGAGGTCTCCTTTAACCCTGGAGGTCTCCTTTGACCCTGGAGGTCTCCTTTAACCCTGGAGGTCTCCTTTGACCCTGGAGGTGTCCTTTGACCCTGGAGGTCTCCTTTAACTCTGGAGGTCTCCTTTAACCCTGGAGGTCTCCTTTAACTCTGGAGGTCTCCTTTAACTCTGGAGGTCTCCTTTGACCCTGGAGGTCTCCTTTAACTCTGGAGGTTTCCTTTAACTCTGGAGGTCTCCTTTAACTCTGGAGGTCTCCTTTTACCCTGGAGGTCTCCTTTAACTCTGGAGGTCTCCTTTAACCCTGGAGGTCTCCTTTAACTCTGGAGGTCTCCTTTAACTCTGGAGGTCTCCTTTGACCCTGGAGGTCTCCTTTAACTCTGGAGATCTCCTTTAACTCTGGAGGTCTCCTTTAACTCTGGAGGTCTCCTTTGACCCTGGAGGTCTCCTTTAACTCTGGAGGTCTCCTTTAACTCTGGAGGTCTCCTTTAACTCTGGAGGTCTCCTTTAACTCTGGAGGTCTCCTTTAACTCTGGAGGTCTCCTTTAACCCTGGAGGTCTCCTTTAACTCTGGAGATCTCCTTTAACTCTGGAGGTCTCCTTTGACCCTGGAGGTCTCCTTTAACTCTGGAGGTCTCCTTTAACCCTGGAGGTCTCCTTTAACTCTGGAGGTCTCCTTTAACTCTGGAGGTCTCCTTTGACCCTGGAGGTCTCCTTTAACTCTGAAGATCTCCTTTAACTCTGGAGGTCTCCTTTAACTCTGGAGGTCTCCTTTGACCCTGGAGGTCTCCTTTAACTCTGGAGGTCTCCTTTAACTCTGGAGGTCTCCTTTAACTCTGGAGGTCTCCTTTGACCCTGGAGGTCTCCTTTAACTCTGGAGGTCTCCTTTAACTCTGGAGGTCTCCTTTAACTCTGGAGGTCTCCTTTGACCCTGGAGGTCTCCTTTAACTCTGGAGGTCTCCTTTAACTCTGGAGGTCTCCTTTAACTCTGGAGGTCTCCTTTAACTCTGGAGGTCTCCTTTGACCCTGGAGGTCTCCTTTAACTCTGGAGGTCTCCTTTAACTCTGGAGGTCTCCTTTAACTCTGGAGGTCTCCTTTGACCCTGGAGGTCTCCTTTAACTCTGGAGGTCTCCTTTAACTCTGGAGGTCTTCTTTAACTCTGGAGGTCTCCTTTGACCCTGGAGGTCTCCTTTAACTCTGGAGGTCTCCTTTAACTCTGGAGGTCTCCTTTAACTCTGGAGGTCTCCTTTAACCCAGTGTCATCTCCCTCCTCTCCCTCCAAGATCCCCACAACCCTAAGGTTGGGTACACACGCTCTGGACTTATTGATCATATATTAAAGTCCATCTTGGCCCTCATAGTTTGCAGCTCGTCCGTATTGTCTGAAATGTGTTGTCAGCTTCATTCTTGCTGCATCCGCTCTTGCCTCTTGCCTCATATCAGAGACAATTTCTTCAAATAGGACTGTACCAAGTGCTGATCTAATTTCCACCCTCAGTGCCGCCATGTCATGCTGCATTTAAGATAAGATAAGATAAGATATTCCTTTATTGTCCACACATGGGGAAATTTCATTGTTGCAACACAGTAGATCCAGAGGAAAAGGACAAATAACTTATAGGAAGTTTAAAAAACATTCTTAATAGAAGAACTCTTATAAACAGAAACTCCTATGGACAAAACCTCCCGTTTCCCAAAAGGGATGGAGGGGAAAATGAGGATGTCCGCCGGGATGACGTGACGATCTCCGGGTAAGACCATGGTTTCCCCCTCAGTTTCATGAGTTCCTCCTTTGTATAAACGGAGGAAACACCGGCGCCGTTCCGTATGGCGGCGGTGGCCGGGGGGCGCAGTGGGGCCGGGGGGGCTCGGAGCTGGCGCACATCATGACGGCAAGACGAAAAACACTCAATAATCCAGCCGAACAAAGTCAAAACAAGTTGAATTAAAGTGATTCCAGCGCGTGTCCCGATAGTACAACTAAAGTAGAAAAATATTTACAAAATACAAAAGATAAAGCAGAATAAGTGTGAAAAAAGAGCGGAGCGTTGCACCGGGCTGCCAGCTGGACCGGCGCCTTTGTATCCTACCTAACCCTATTTCACTTTAACTTTAATGCATCATAATGGCCAGTCAGTGTCATGTGATCCCCCCTCCATCTTGGTGCAAGTGCGAGCTTGGAGACCCCAGTTCGGGGACGGACCTTTGTTTATCGGTGCTAGCTGCTACGTTGGGCCTGTTAGCCATGTTAGCCTCAAGCCTGCTAGCCTTGTTAGCCTTGTTAGCTTGTGAAGCGGGCTGTTTTCACCAGAGCCATCAACCGTCAGCTTTGTTTGTTTAGTTCCCAAAGGCTTGTGTCCTCCACCTCTTGTCCCCCACCTTGGCTCATCTCTTGTCCTCCACCTTGGCTCATCTCTTGTCCTCCACCTTGGCTCATCTCTTGTCCTCCACCTTGGCTCATCTCTTGTCCTCCACCTTGGCTCATCTCTTGTCCTCCACCTCTTGTCCCCCACCTTGGCTCATCTCTTGTCCTCCACCTTGGCTCATCTCCTGTCCTCCACCTTGGTTCATCTCTTGTCCTCCACCTCTTGTCCCCCACCTTGGCTCATCTCTTGTCCTCCACCTTGGCTCATCTCTTGTCCCCCACTTTGGCTCATCTCTTGTACTCCACCTTGGCTCATCTCTTGTCCCCCACCTTGGCTCATCTCTTGTCCCACACCTTGGCTCATCTCTTGTCCTCCACTTTGGCTCATCTCTTGTCCTCCACCTTGGTTCATCTCTTGTCCTCCACCTCTTGTCCCCCACCTTGGCTCATCTCTTGTCCCCCACCTTGGCTCATCTCTTGTCCTCCACCTCTTGTCCCCCACCTTGGCACATCTCTTGTCCTCCACCTTTGCTCATCTCTTGTACTCCACCTTGGCTCATCTCTTGTCCTCCACCTTGGCTCATCTCTTGTACTCCACCTTGGCTCATCTCTTGTCCTCCACCTTGGCTCATCTCTTGTCCTCCACCTCTTGTCCCCCACCTTGGCTCATCTCTTGTCCTCCACCTTGGCTCATCTCTTGTCCCCCACCTTGGCTCATCTCTTGTCCTCCACCTTGGCTCATCTCTTGTCCTCCACCTCTTGTCCCCCACCTTGGCTCATCTCTTGTACTCCACCTTGGATCATCTATTGTACTCCACCTTGGCTCATCTCTTGTCATCCACCTTGGCTCATCTCTTGTCCTCCACTTTGGCTCATCTCTTGTCCTCCACCTCTTGTCCCCCACCTTGGCTCATCTCTTGTCCCCCACCTTGGCTCATCTCTTGTCCTCCACCTTTGCTCATCTCTTGTACTCCACCTTGGCTCATCTCTTGTCCTCCACCTTGGCTCATCTCTTGTACTCCACCTTGGCTCATCTCTTGTCCTCCACCTTGGCTCATCTCTTGTCCTCCACCTCTTGTCCCCCACCTTGGCTCATCTCTTGTCCCACACCTTGGCTCATCTCTTGTCCCCCACCTTGGCTCATCTCTTGTCCCACACCTTGGCTCATCTCTTGTCCTCCACTTTGGCTCATCTCTTGTCCTCCACCTTGGTTCATCTCTTGTCCTCCACCTCTTGTCCCCCACCTTGGCTCATCTCTTGTCCCCCACCTTGGCTCATCTCTTGTCATCCACCTTGGCTCATCTCTTGTCCTCCACTTTGGCTCATCTCTTGTCCTCCACCTTGGCTCATCTCTTGTCCTCCACCTCTTGTCCCCCACCTTGGCACATCTCTTGTCCTCCACCTTGGCTCATCTCTTGTACTCCACCTTGGCTCATCTCTTGTCCTCCACTTTGGCTCATCTCTTGTCCTCCACCTTGGCTCATCTCTTGTCCTCCACCTCTTGTCCCCCACCTTGGCACATCTCTTGTCCTCCACCTTTGCTCATCTCTTGTCCTCCACCTTGGCTCATCTCTTGTACTCCACCTTGGCTCATCTCTTGTCCTCCACCTTGGCTCATCTCTTGTCCTCCACCTCTTGTCCCCCACCTTGGCTCATCTCTTGTCCTCCACCTTGGCTCATCTCTTGTCCCCCACCTTGGCTCATCTCTTGTCCTCCACCTTGGCTCATCTCTTGTCCTCCACCTCTTGTCCCCCACCTTGGCTCATCTCTTGTACTCCACCTTGGCTCATCTATTGTACTCCACCTTGGCTCATCTCTTGTCATCCACCTTGGCTCATCTCTTGTCCTCCACTTTGGCTCATCTCTTGTCCTCCACCTCTTGTCCCCCACCTTGGCTCATCTCTTGTCCTCCACCTTTGCTCATCTCTTGTACTCCACCTTGGCTCATCTCTTGTCCTCCACCTTGGCTCATCTCTTGTACTCCACCTTGGCTCATCTCTTGTCCTCCACCTTGGCTCATCTCTTGTCCTCCACCTCTTGTCCCCCACCTTGGCTCATCTCTTGTCCCACACCTTGGCTCATCTCTTGTCCTCCACCTTGGCTCATCTCTTGTACTCCACCGTGGCTCATCTCTTGTCCTCCACCTCTTGTCCCACACCTTGGCTCATCTCTTGTCCTCCACCTTGGCTCATCTCTTGTCCCACACCTTGGCTCATCTCTTGTCCTCCACCTTGGCTCATCTCTTGTACTCCACCGTGGCTCATCTCTTGTACTCCACCGTGGCTCATCTCTTGTCCTCCACCTCTTGTCCTCCACCTTGGCTCATCTCTTGCTTGATAAACTTGGGCAGAGGTGGAGCGAACTGGCGTCTACACCGGTGTCATACCCGAAAGTCGAGACTATAACTTTTTTTAAAGTATCATTGTTCCTCAGCAATATTTAAGTATTATTCAGAACAATTCACGTCTGCTCTTGTATCCGATCACCTCCCTGTGGAACCGATGAAGCGAATGCATCATCCTGTTGAAAGCACATGTATCACCACGTGACACACACTGGGTGCTCCTTCCTGAGGGTGCTCCTTCCTGAGGGGTGCTCCTTCCTGAGAGGTGCTCCTTCCTGAGAGGTGCTCCTTCCTGAGGGGTGCTCCTTCCTGAGGGTGCTCCTTCCTGAGGGGTGCTCCTTCCTGAGGGGTGCTCCTTCCTCTGCCTTGTGTGTTCTGAGCATGTGTTTTTTACTTTCAAAAGTCACCGGAAGAAAACAAAACTCATTCGTTTTCTCTTCCTGAATTCCTCAGAATGTGGGGGAACTTTTCTTACTGTTGACGACCTTGTGTGGGACGTCCAAAGACGTTGTACTGTAGGTGTCATTTCACTTTGCAGTCTTCAGGAAAAGTTCCTTCACGTGATCGAGAAAGCCCATTATCAGAACTCGTGGTTTGTCAATTGCTGTTCTTGTTTTGCCCACAATGTGCTTTCTATTGTGATGGGAGAGCCTGAAATGACCTCTGGGATCACCAAGGAC
>NW_027315757.1:731479-743979 GCF_026437365.1 Eucyclogobius newberryi
ACACACACACACACACACACACACACACACTCACACACACACATACACACACACACACACACACACACACACACTGAGACACACACACACACAGAAACACACACACACACACACACATTCACACACACACACACACACAGAGACACACCCAGAGAGAGTCCTGAGGCCCAAATACAGAGACCTGAGGCCCTCTTGAAAGTTGTAAGCTTTAACAAAGGTCTATGGTGGTCATTACTTTGTTTAATGTCTTTTATACAGTTACTCCTTTTTTCAAATTCCTTTAAAAGTCCTGCTTCTTCAAGTCAAAATGTTCTTTCAACACTTTTCAGATGATTCTCTTTTACAACTGGCAAAAAACCTTTGTACCTTTTGGTGTCCGGGCTTTGAATCTGTGTGTGTGACATTTTGATCGTAAGCCAACTTAACAACTTAACAACTTAAGATTATACCATCTTTGTTCAGTGTATATTTTTGATCAGCTCCTTCCATGTTGTAAACAACACCACTCTCAATATTTTGCCATTTGGCTTCATATTCTGGGTCACACCAGTACAGCATTTCTGTGATGTCAGGTCATTCATTTCTCCTCTTATATTTTGAGCACTTCAGTTCTCCCCCATGATTTATCGCCATCAATTTAATTTTTTCTTGCAGAGAATTGAGCTTTTTCTCCTTGTTTCTTTTTTGCTGAGGCTATGGCTATACATTGTCCTCTCAAAACTGCTTTAGAAGAATCCCAGATGATGGTCGGGGAAGTTCCCCAGTATTATTTTCCTCCAGATAAGTCTTAATGTAATTTGAATTTGTTTCCTTAAATAAAGCTTTCCTCCAAACCAACAGTATGAAGATAGGGGCATGGTCACCTGGGTCTATTGTGCCTTTATCTCCCTCCGTGATCTGTCTTTATTGAAGACAAAGAAATAGTCATTTCTTGTATGTGGTTTAGAAAAAGGGGCATACTAGGGTTCATCTCCCTCCAGATGTCAATCAATCCTTTATTCTTCAATAAGATACGGAACTTCTTATTTATTGTTCCTCCAGTGCCTCTTGGGTATCATCTAATGTAGTTTTAATGCAAACATTTCAGACATACAGAGTGGTTTATATATATATATATATATATATATATATATATATATATATATATATATATATATATATATATATATATATATATATATATATATATATATATATATATATATATATAATCAGGTTTATAATATTAGTATAGAATGTGATATCGCCCCCTGGTGGGGCGATATCACATTCTACGTTCTACGTTCAGTAGAGTCAAAACTTTTCCATTAATTGTTCCTTTAACCAGTACATATCCCAGATGTTTGCTTTTGCATTTCCTCTGCCATTGGGTTGATTTGAACATGTTAAAACTCTCTGGTCGAACCCAACATATAAACACAAGAATTACAGAAACACAAAAGATAGAGACATAGAAATCAAAAGAGTTGATGCTGAAAACTATAAACAACCAAAACCTGATCATGATAATATCGTTTGTGGACGACACCACCCTCATCACCATGACGACACCACCCTCATCACCATGACGACACCACCCTCATCACATGACGACACCACCCTCATCACCATGACGACACCACCCTCATCACCATGACGACACCACCATCATCACCATGACGACACCACCCTCATCACCATGACGACACCACCCTCATCACATGACGAGACCACCCTCATCACCATGACGACACCACCCTCATCACCATGACGACACCACCCTCACATGACGACACCACCCTCATCACCATGACGACACCACCCTCATCACCATGACGACACCACCCTCATCACCATGACGGCACCACCCTCATCACCATGACGACACCACCCTCACATGACGACACCACCCTCATCACCATGACGAGACCACCCTCATCACCATGACGACACCACCCTCATCACCATGACGACACCACCATCATCACCATGACGACACCACCCTCACATGACGACACCACCCTCATCACCATGACGAGACCACCCTCATCACCATGACGACACCACCATCATCACCATGACGACACCACCATCATCACCATGACGACACCACCCTCATCACATGACGACACCACCCTCATCACCATGACGACACCACCATCATCACCATGACGACACCACCATCATCACCATGACGACACCACCCTCATCACATGACGACACCACCCTCATCACCATGACGACACCACCATCATCACCATGACGACACCACCCTCATCACATGACGACACCACCCTCATCACCATGACGACACCACCATCATCACCATGACGACACCACCATCATCACCATGACGACACCACCATCATCACCATGACGACACCACCCTCATCACATGACGACACCACCCTTATCACCATGACGACACCACCATCATCACCATGACGACACCACCCTCATCACATGACGACACCACCCTCATCACCATGACGACACCACCATCATCACCATGACGACACCACCATCATCACCATGACGACACCACCCTCATCACCATGACGACACCACCCTCATCACCATGACGACACCACCCTCATCACCATGACGACACCACCCTCATCACCATGACGACACCACCATCATCACCATGACGACACCACCCTCATCACCATGACGACACCACCCTCATCACCATGACGACACCACCCTCATCACCATGACGACACCACCCTCATCACATGACGACACCACCCTCATCACATGACGACACCACCCTCATCACCATGACGACACCACCCTCATCACATGACGACACCACCCTCATCACCATGACGACACCACCCTCATCACATGACGACACCACCCTCATCACATGACGACACCACCATCATCACCATGACGACACCACCCTCATCACATGACGACACCACCCTCATCACCATGACGACACCACCCTCATCACATGACGACACCACCCTCATTACCATGACGACACCACCCTCATCACATGACGACACCACCCTCATCACCATGACGACACCACCCTCATCACCATGACGACACCATCCTCATCACCATGACGACACCACCCTCATCACCATGACGACACCACCCTCATCACCATGACGACACCACCCTCATCACCATGACGACACCACCCTCATCACATGACGACACCACCCTCATCACCATGACGACACCACCCTCATCACATGACGACACCACCCTCATCACCATGACGACACCACCCTCATCACCATGACGACACCACCCTCATCACCATGACGACACCACCCTCATCACCATGACGACACCACCATCATCACCATGACGACACCACCATCATCACCATGACGACACCACCATCATCACCATGACGACACCACCCTCATCACATGACGACACCACCATCATCACCATGACGACACCACCATCATCACCATGACGACACCACCCTCATCACATGATGACACCACCCTCATCACCATGACGACACCACCATCATCACCATGACGACACCACCCTCATCACATGACGACACCACCCTCATCACCATGACGACACCACCATCATCACCATGACGACACCACCATCATCACCATGACGACACCACCCTCATCACATGACGACACCACCCTCATCACCATGACGACACCACCATCATCACCATGACGACACCACCCTCATCACCATGACGACACCACCATCATCACCATGACGACACCACCCTCATCACCATGACGACACCACCATCATCACCATGACGACACCACCCTCATCACCATGACGACACCACCCTCATCACCATGATGACACCACCCTCACATGACGACACCACCCTCATCACCATGACGAGACCACCCTCATCACCATGACGACACCACCCTCATCACCATGACGACACCACCATCATCACCATGACGACACCACCATCATCACCATGACGACACCACCATCATCACCATGACGACACCACCCTCATCACATGACGACACCACCATCATCACCATGACGACACCACCATCATCACCATGACGACACCACCCTCATCACATGACGACACCACCCTCATCACCATGACGACACCACCATCATCACCATGACGACACCACCCTCATCACATGACGACACCACCCTCATCACCATGACGACACCACCCTCATCACATGACGACACCACCCTCATCACATGACGACACCACCCTCATCACCATGACGACACCTCCCTCATCACCATGACGACACCACCCTCATCACCATGACGACACCACCATCATCACCATGACGACACCACCCTCATCACATGATGACACCACCCTCATCACCATGACGACACCACCATCATCACCATGACGACACCACCCTCATCACATGACGACACCACCCTCATCACCATGACGACACCACCATCATCACCATGACGACACCACCATCATCACCATGACGACACCACCATCATCACCATGACGACACCACCCTCATCACATGACGACACCACCCTCATCACATGACGACACCACCATCATCACCATGACGACACCACCCTCATCACATGACGACACCACCCTCATCACCATGACGACACCACCCTCATCACCATGACGACACCACCATCATCACCATGACGACACCACCATCATCACCATGACGACACCACCCTCATCACATGACGACACCACCCTCATCACATGACGACACCACCCTCATCACCATGACGACACCACCCTCATCACCATGACGACACCATCCTCATCACCATGACGACACCACCCTCATCACCATGACGACACCACCCTCATCACCATGACGACACCACCCTCATCACCATGACGACACCACCCTCATCACATGACGACACCACCCTCATCACCATGACGACACCACCCTCATCACATGACGACACCACCCTCATCACCATGACGACACCACCCTCATCACCATGACGACACCACCATCATCACCATGACGACACCACCCTCATCACCATGACGACACCACCCTCATCACCATGACGACACCACCATCATCACCATGACGACACCACCCTCATCACATGACGACACCACCCTCATCACCATGACGACACCACCATCATCACCATGACGACACCACCATCATCACCATGACGACACCACCCTCATCACATGACGACACCACCCTCATCACCATGACGACACCACCCTCATCACCATGACGACACCATCCTCATCACCATGACGACACCACCCTCATCACCATGACGACACCACCCTCATCACCATGACGACACCACCCTCATCACATGACGACACCACCCTCATCACCATGACGACACCACCCTCATCACATGACGACACCACCCTCATCACCATGACGACACCACCCTCATCACCATGACGACACCACCATCATCACCATGACGACACCACCCTCATCACCATGACGACACCACCCTCATCACCATGACGACACCACCATCATCACCATGACGACACCACCCTCATCACATGACGACACCACCCTCATCACCATGACGACACCACCCTCATCACCATGACGACACCACCATCATCACCATGACGACACCACCCTCATCACATGACGACACCACCCTCATCACCATGACGACACCACCATCATCACCATGACGACACCACCCTCATCACATGACGACACCACCCTCATCACCATGACGACACCACCCTCATCACCATGACGACACCACCATCATCACCATGACGACACCACCCTCATCACCATGACGACACCACCCTCATCACCATGACGACACCACCCTCATCACCATGACGACACCACCATCATCACCATGACGACACCACCCTCATCACATGACGACACCACCCTCATCACCATGACGACACCACCCTCATCACATGACGACACCACCCTCATCACCATGACGACACCTCCCTCATCACCATGACGACACCACCCACATCACAATGACGACACCACCCTCATCACCATGACGACACCACCATCATCACCATGACGACACCACCCTCATCACCATGACGACACCACCATCATCACCATGACGACACCACCCTCATCACATGATGACACCACCCTCATCACCATGACAACACCACCATCATCACCATGACGACACCACCCTCATCACATGACGACACCACCCTCATCACCATGACGACACCACCATCATCACCATGACGACACCACCCTCATCACATGATGACACCACCCTCATCACCATGACGACACCACCATCATCACCATGACGACACCACCCTCATCACATGACGACACCACCCTCATCACATGACGACACCACCCTCATCACCATGACGACACCACCCTCATCACCATGACGACACCACCCTCATCACCATGACGACACCACCCTCATCACCATGACGACACCACCCTCATCGGGCTCATCTCGGGCGGGGATGAGTCTGTCTACAGTAGGCCATGGTGCAGGACTTGGTTGTAGATGTTTCCTTAATCACATGGTGTGTGGTTGCAGATGGTCAGAAATAGTCAAGTTAGTGGACTTCTGGGATGATGGCTGACAGGACGTGTCTGGCTGCGGTCGCACGCGTGGACATCATCCCACCACAAGGGGACGCTATAACGAGCCCCACAGTCGTATTGAGTCATGTTCATGTGTAAATAGTTTGCAGTGTGAACCAGAGTGTGTATTTTTTAATGAATGGTGTGACATGTTTGTACAGTGTTTGTTTTTGAATTCATCAATACATATTTTCACATAACACTTGTTTTTGTCTATTTTTATTTTGAAAAAATATTTAATTTATGGAATATGAATTTCAGTAACATAATATAGTGTCTATGTGTAAAGAATTTTATTCTCCTAGTTATTAGCTTTCAATAGAGCCTCATTGATGTGTGTCGGCTGAAGAAGTCAAAAGTTATCAAATGTTTTCTAAATGTGTCCGATTTGGACAGATTTGGACAGATTTGGACAAGGGAATGGTCTTTTTATCCAACCCCTGGATAAAGTGTTACAAAAAGTGTGGTAAAATACTTGTTTCTACAGATATTGATCTCACATTTGAAACTAAAGTGGCGACTAGTTTTTGTAATGGTATATAGTGTATTTCAGGCCTCACGTACAAACAGCAGCTACAAACACCCTATTTTTTAATAAAAAAACTTAGGCGAGGATGAAGAAAAACCTTTTTTGTAGATGTTCCAAGATTTATAACTTTAGTTCAGTCAGACTTAGATTAGTTCTGACTGTTGAGGGTCAAAACAGAGAATGTCACCTTTACACAGCATATATATATAATCCATATACTTACCTTTACACAGTATATATAATCCACATACTTACCTTTACACAGCATATATATATATATATATATATATATATATATATATAATCTATATACTTACCTTTACACATCATATATATATATATATATATATATATATATATATATAATCTATATACTTACCTTTACACAGCATATATATATATTTAATCCACATACTTACCTTTACACAGCATATATATATATATATATATATATATATATATATATATATAATCCATATACTTACCTTTACACAGTATATATAATCCACATACTTACCTTTACACAGCATATATATATATATATATATATATATATATATATATATATATATATATATATATATATATATATATATATATAATCCATATACTTACCTTTACACATCATATATATATATATATATATATATATATATATATATATATAATCTATATACTTACCTTTACACAGCATATATATATATATAATCCACATACTTACCTTTACACAGCATATATATATATATATATATATATATATATATATATATATATATATATATATATATATATATATAATCCATATACTTACCTTTACACATCATATATATATATATATATATATATATATAATCTATATACTTACCTTTACACATCATATATATATATATATATATATATATATATATATATATATATATATATATATATATAATCTATATACTTACCTTTACACAGCATATATATATATATAATCCACATACTTAAAAAACAAGTATGGTTTTCATTTGGAGATGTCTTTAGAGACAGTTGGACAACAATCCGCAGAAGCATAATAGAGGCTCTTTTCGATGGCCCAACTTCAAGAATCCAAATGAATGGTCACATGACAGACTCACTGACTTTGGAAAGACTGGTGATACAAGGTTGTGCTTGGTCACCCCTGTTGTTCTTACTTGGAACCATTGGCCCAGTATATTAGACAATCGCACACAATGTTTGGTGCTTCAATCCAGTGAATGTACAAAAAACTGAAATTCTTTCTTGCTGGCGACCACTATTGTCTTTTAGAAAAAAACATATCCATTAAATATGTAGGTGTAGTCCTCTATAAAGAACTATCAACAATCTTAAATATTTTTCAAGAAAGATCTGGAAAACATGACTCTTATCCCATGCTTAAGTCTAAAATGTAATTCATTTCTAAAATGGACAGTTCCTCCACTAAATATTAAAAGCAAATGGGAAAGAGAAGGTTACCTTGCATTGATGGACGAAAAGTGCTTGTAAATCCCAGTGGAGGACCAACAAATCTCCTGTTTGGAGTGAATTTTGCTGAAAGAAATGTATAATGTATTTTCATAGCACCATGTGAAAGTGCCCATTATAAACAGTGAACAAGTGGCACCAGGAGGCAAACTACTGTCATGTGTTTCACAATGAAATATTGGACTGAAATGAACAATGCTCTGCAAACGGTTTATGAGATTAACATCCCTCTCATTTTTAGAACTATCTGTTTGGGCCTCAGAACTCCTGACATGGACACAACAGACAGCTTTGGAATGCACTTTTGGAAAAAAGGCCATAACCAAGAAATGGATGTCACAAACATCACCCACGATCAAGGATTGGACTGACATGGAACAGACATCAGGCAAACGAGGGGACATTACATTTGGACATCATTTTGAAATGGACTAATTCAATAGACCAAATGGGATTGTTATTTGAATTTAAATCTGCTGCAATTCTGTTTGTATTTATGTTTTGTGTTGCGTTTTCTTTTTGGGGGCTCTTGCCTCCCAAGAAGGAGATCATGGGTTCGATTCCCGAACATGATCTCTCTGGGTGGAGTCTGCCTGTGTTACCGTGGGTTCTCTCCAGGTTCTCCGGCTCCTCCCACTGTCCAAACACAAGCATGTGTGAGGCCAAATGTGTGAATGTGAGAGTGAAGGGTTATCTGTGTGCAGGCTGCGAAATACACGGGGGCCCGGGGCCCGCAAGCAGTTGAATCTCCGGCGGGCCCGCCGTGCCCCTCCAAGATTTGACTAGTAATTTGTTCATATTCGGGGCATTTTCATCGCTTAAGTTTCGTTTTGACAGACACGCCCACTTCGCACGTCTTCTCGCTTCTCATTGGCCGAGCGGTCTCCGTGACGTAATATCGATGAAAGCGGGCATCTGATTGGCCGCTGCGTTCGTGTTGCGTTCGGTTGTACTCGGAAATGCCCGCTCTAATTTCCAGGGCAATGTTTATATGTATATAATGTATATTATGTTAGTAGTTTATTTTGTAGGCTGTGATTTCATATATTCCACAAGATCTCCTTGTGTCAAATGCTGTAAACAGTATTCATTTTATATGTAAGAAACATGATTATATTGAATTAAACAGTTTTAAAGATCATGATCTCTGGTTTATATAATTCAGTATTTGTGCTCTTCATATCAAATAACAGATAAAAGTACTTTAAATTGTTTTACAGCTAATAACCAGATTTAAAACACATTTATCTTGTTCTTATGACGCCGCGATGCCGCGCGCGCTTGTGGGCCCCTGAAATTGCTTGGCCCCTAACTTTGAAAATCTTTTTCTCAGCCTGGTGTGTCTGTGTCTCTGTGTTGGCCACTGTCCAGGGTGCCCCCCGCCTAAGGCCCAAAGTCACTGGGATAGGCTCCAGACACCCGTGACCCCGAACAGGAAAAAGTGGTAGAAAATGAAAGAATGAATAAAAAATAGTTAGTGTCAAAAGTACTCCTCACTGTGGGACAAATAAAGGTTCTCTAATCGTACTCAAGCTGGAACTAAACCAGGACTAAAATAGGACCAAACCAACTGGACTCATGACCAAACTGAGTATCTTGTATTGTCAGTATTGTCACAAGTCCATGTGAGTCTGAGACATCCATTTCTTTGTAAATCCCACTGTTTTCCTGATGTCAGCTGGCTGCATATTTCAAAAGTATATAATATTCCATCTATTCATTCTAGGGTTATTGTTTCCCTGCTACTTTGTTTTAAAGTCTCTATTAATCTCAGTCCAATATTTCTGAACAGTCAGAGACTCCCAAAACAGGGCCACTTGACAACCACTTTTTGCCAGCAACTAGCAATTTTCAACAAAGAAATAGTTTGTTGGTTTAATGTGGTCTCATCTCTAGCATGTCATTGTTTGTGTGGCAGGGCATGATGCAGCTGGTTTAACACTTCACTTAGCCTCCACCCACCCGTGAGACCCCCACCCGTGAGACCCCCACCTGTGAGACCCCCACCTGTGAGACCCCCACCTGTGAGACCCCCACCCGTGAGACCCCCACCTGTGAGACCCCCACCTGTGAGACCCACACCCGTGAGACCCCCACCTGTGAGACCCCCACCTGTGAGACCCCCACCTGTGAGACCCCCACCCGTGAGACCCCCACCTGTGAGACCCCCACCTGTGAGACCCACACCCGTGAGACCCCCACCTGTGAGACCCCCACCCGTGAGACCCCCACCTGTGAGACCCCCACCTGTGAGACCCCCAGCCGTGAGACCCACACCCATGAGACCCCCACCTGTGAGACCCCCACCTGTGAGACCCACACCCGTGAGACCCCCACCTGTGAGACCCCCACCTGTGAGACCCCCACCTGTGAGACCCCCACCCGTGAGACCCCCACCTGTGAGACCCCCACCTGTGAGACCCCCACCTGTGAGACCCCCACCCGTGAGACCCCCACCTGTGAGACCCCCACCTGTGAGACCCACACCCGTGAGACCCCCACCTGTGAGACCCCCACCTGTGAGACCCCCACCTGTGAGACCCCCACCCGTGAGACCCCCACCTGTGAGACCCCCACCTGTGAGACCCACACCCGTGAGACCCCCACCTGTGAGACCCCCACCCGTGAGACCCCCACCTGTGAGACCCCCACCTGTGAGACCCCCAGCCGTGAGACCCACACCCATGAGACCCCCACCTGTGAGACCCCCACCTGTGAGACCCACACCCGTGAGACCCCCACCTGTGAGACCCCCACCTGTGAGACCCCCACCTGTGAGACCCCCACCCGTGTGACCCCCACCCGTGAGACCCCCACCTGTGAGACCCCCACCTGTGAGACCCACACCCGTGAGACCCCCACCTGTGAGACCCCCACCCGTGAGACCCCCACCTGTGAGACCCCCACCTGTGAGACCCCCACCCGTGAGACCCACACCCGTGAGACCCCCACCTGTGAGACCCCCACCCGTGAGACCCCCACCTGTGAGACCCCCACTTGTGAGACCCCCACCCGTGAGACCCACACCCGTGAGACCCCCACCCGTGAGACCCCCACCCGTGAGACCCCCACCTGTGAGACCCCCACCTGTGAGACCCCCACCCGTGAGACCCCCACCTGTGAGACCCCCACCTGTGAGACCCACACCCGTGAGACCCCCACCTGTGAGACCCCCACCCGTGAGACCCCCACCTGTGAGACCCCCACCTGTGAGACCCCCACCCGTGAGACCCACACCCGTGAGACCCCCACCTGTGAGACCCCCACCCGTGAGACCCCCACCTGTGAGACCCCCACTTGTGAGACCCCCACCCGTGAGACCCACACCCGTGAGACCCCCACCCGTGAGACCCACACCCGTGAGACCCACACCCGTGAGACCCCCACCTGTGAGACCCCCACCCGTGAGACCCCCACCTGTGAGACCCCCACCTGTGAGACCCCCACCCGTGAGACCCCCACCTGTGAGACCCCCACCTGTGAGACCCCCACCCGTGAGACCCACACCCATGAGACCCCCACCTGTGAGACCCCCACCCGTGAGACCCCCACCTGTGAGACCCCCACTTGTGAGACCCCCACCCGTGAGACCCACACCCGTGAGACCCCCACCCGTGAGACCCCCACCTGTGAGACCCCCACCCGTGTGACCCCCACCCGTGAGACCCCCACCCGTGAGACCCCCACCTGTGAGACCCCCACCCGTGAGACCCCCACCTGTGAGACCCCCACCTGTGAGCCCCCCACCCGTGAGACCCCCACCCGTGAGACCCCCACCACACCCACCCATGAGACCCCCACCTGTGAGACCCCCACCTGTGAGCCCCCCACCCGTGAGACCCCCACCTGTGAGCCCCCCACCCGTGAGACCCCCATCCGTGAGCCCCCCACCCGTGAGACCCCCACCTGTGAGACACCCACCTGTGAGCCCCCCACCCGTGAGACCCCCACCCGTGAGACCCCCACCC
>NW_027315757.1:748979-803979 GCF_026437365.1 Eucyclogobius newberryi
AATTCCACCTGCAATAGCAACAGTCTTCATAGCAACAGTCTTCATAGGAACAGTCTTCATAGCAACAGTCTTCATAGCAACAGTCTTCATAGCAACAGTCTTCATAGCAACAGTCTTCATAGCAACAGTCTTCATAACAACAGTCTTCATAGCAACAGTCTTGATAACAACAGTCTTCATAGCAACAGTATTCATAGCAACAGTCTTCATAGCAACAGTCTTCAAAGCAACAGTCTTCATAGCAATAGTCTTCATACCAACAGTCTTCATAGCAACAGTCTTCATAGCAACAGTCTTCATAGCAACAGTCTTCAAAGCAACAGTCTTCATAACAACAGTCTTGATAGCAAGAGTCTTGATAGCAACAGTCTTAATAGCAACAGTCTTCATAGCAACAGTCTTCATAGCAACAGTCTTCATAGCAACAGTCTTCATAGCAACAGTCTTGATAGCAACAGTCTTCATAGCAACAGTCTTCATAGCAACAGTCTTCATAGCAACAGTCTTCATAACAACAGTCTTCATAGCAACAGTCTTGATATCAACAGTCTTCATAGCAACAGTATTCATAGCAATAGTCTTCATACCAACAGTCTTCATAGCAACAGTCTTGATAGCAAGAGTCTTGATAGCAACAGTCTTCATAGCAACAGTCTTCATAGTAACAGTCTTCATAGCAACAGTCTTCATAGCAACAGTCTTCATAGCAACAGTCTTCATAGCAACAGTCTTCATAGCAACAGTCTTCATAGCAACAGTCTTCATAGCAACAGTCTTCAAAGCAACAGTCTTCATAGCAATAGTCTTCATACCAACAGTCTTCATAGCAACAGTCTTCATAGCAACAGTCTTCATAGCAACAGTCTTCAAAGCAACAGTCTTCATAGCAACAGTCTTCATACAACAGTCTTCATAGCAACAGTCTTCATAGCAACAGTCTTCATAGCAACAGTCTTCATACCAACAGTCTTCATAGCAACAGTCTTCATAGCAACAGTCTTCATAGCAACAGTCTTCATAGCAACAGTCTTCATAGCAACAGTCTTCAAAGCAACAGTCTTCATAGCAACAGTCTTCTTACAACAGTCTTCATAGCAACAGTCTTCATAGCAACAGTCTTCATAGCAACAGTCTTCAAAGCAACAGTCTTCATAGCAACAGTCTTCATACCAACAGTCTTCATAGCAACAGTCTTCATAGCAACAGTCTTCATAGCAACAGTCTTCATAGCAACAGTCTTCAAAGCACCAGTCTTCATAGCAACAGTCTTCATACCAACAGTCTTCATAGCAACAGTCTTCATACCAACAGTCTTCAAAGCAACAGTCTTCATAGCAACAGTCTTCATAGCAACAGTCTTCATAGCAACAGTCTTCATAGCAACAGTCTTCAAAGCAACAGTCTTCATAGCAACAGTCTTCATAGCAACAGTCTTCATAGCAACAGTCTTCATAGCAACAGTCTTCATAGCAACAGTCTTCATAGCAACAGTCTTCATAGCAACAGTCTTCAAAGCAACAGTCTTCATAGCAATAGTCTTCATACCAACAGTCTTCATAGCAACAGTCTTCATAGCAACAGTCTTCATAGCAACAGTCTTCAAAGCAACAGTCTTCATAGCAACAGTCTTCATACAACAGTCTTCATAGCAACAGTCTTCATAGCAACAGTCTTCATACAACAGTCTTCATAGCAACAGTCTTCATAGCAACAGTCTTCATACAACAGTCTTCATAGCAACAGTCTTCATACAACAGTCTTCATAGCAACAGTCTTCATACCAACAGTCTTCATAGCAACAGTCTTCATAGCAACAGTCTTCATAGCAACAGTCTTCATACCGTACACAGCTGTACAAAAAACACTGTCCTTTTATTTCCAGTGTCATAATGAAAGTGTGTCAAAGTAATAAGAGTAGCATATGTTTTACAGTGCATTAATAGCATGGTAATAGTCGGAGGCGGAGCTTTGCAAGTCCTTGGATTGATCAAATGTAGGATAAACTCGTGTGTAAAGCCAGTGACTCCGGACTCAACTTGATTCTGTGACTTATGCTCAACAAAAGCCAAAGCAAAACATTCTTCTTTTTACAATTGATAGATCTGTATTTTTACAGAAAAAAACTGGGACATGCCTTTCCCACTTCTATGTTTGTCAATCAATCAATCAATCAATCAATCAATCAATCATAAATTAATCAATCATAAATTAATCAATCATAAATTAATCAATTAAATCATTAATTAATTAATTAATTAAAACTTTATTCATAAATTCAATTCAATTTATTTATGTAACGCCCAAAATCACAACAACAGTTGCCTCTGACGGCGACAGTGAAAAACAGATTAAACAATGTCGGTGGGACAAGGGACGATGTCCCAGAGTCCTCCTTCTGTCCTTAGACTCTCCTTCTGTCCTTAGACTCTCCTTCTGTCCTTAGACCCTCCTTCTGTCCTTAGACCCTCCTTCTGTCCTTAGACCCTCCTTCTGTCCTTAGACTCTCCTTCTGTCCTTAGACCCTCCTTCTGTCCTTAGACCCTCCTTCTGTCCTTAGACCCTCCTTCTGTCCTTAGACTCTCCTTCTGTCCTTAGACCCTTATTCTGTCCTTAGACTCTCCTTCTGTCCTTAGACTCTCCTTCTGTCCTTAGACCCTTATTCTGTCCTTAGACTCTCCTTCTGTCCTTAGACCCTCCTTCTGTCCTTAGACCCTCCTTCTGTCCTTAGACTCTCCTTCTGTCCTTAGACCCTCCTTCTGTCCTTAGACCCTCCTTCTGTCCTTAGACTCTCCTTCTGTCCTTAGACCCTCCTTCTGTCCTTAGACTCTCCTTCTGTCCTTAGACCCTCCTTCTGTCCTTAGACTCTCCTTCTGTCTTTAGACCCTCCTTCTGTCCTTAGACCCTCCTTCTGTCCTTAGACCCTCCTTCTGTCCTTAGACCCTCCTTCTGTCCTTAGACCCTCCTTCTGTCCTTAGACTCTCCTTCTGTCCTTAGACTCTCCTTCTGTCCTTAGACTCTCCTTCTGTCCTTAAACCCTCCTTCTGTCCTTAGACTCTCCTTCTGTCCTTAGACTCTTATTCTGTCCTTAGACTCTCCTTCTGTCCTTAGACCCTCCTTCTGTACTTAGACCCTCCTTCTGTCCTTAAACCCTCCTTCTGTCCTTAGACTCTCCTTCTGTCCTTAGACCCTTATTCTGTCCTTAGACTCTCCTTCTGTCCTTAGACCCTCCTTCTGTCCTTAGACCCTCCTTCTGTCCTTAGACTCTCCTTCTGTCCTTAGACCCTCCTTCTGTCCTTAGACCCTCCTTCTGTCCTTAGACTCTCCTTCTGTCCTTAGACCCTCCTTCTGTCCTTAGACTCTCCTTCTGTCCTTAGACCCTCCTTCTGTCCTTAGACCCTCCTTCTGTCTTTAGACCCTCCTTCTGTCCTTAGACCCTCCTTCTGTCCTTAGACCCTCCTTCTGTCCTTAGACCCTCCTTCTGTCCTTAGACCCTCCTTCTGTCCTTAGACTCTCCTTCTGTCCTTAGACTCTCCTTCTGTCCTTAGACTCTCCTTCTGTCCTTAGACCCTCCTTCTGTCCTTAGACCCTCTTTCTGTCCTTAGACCCTCCTTCTGTCCTTAGACTCTCCTTCTGTCCTTAGACCCTCCTTCTGTCCTTAGACTCTCCTTCTGTCCTTAGACTCTCCTTCTGTCTTTAGACCCTCCTTCTGTCCTTAGATCCTCCTTCTGTCCTTAGACCCTCCTTCTGTCCTTAGACTCTCCTTCTGTCCTTAAACCCTCCTTCTGTCCTTAGACTCTCCTTCTGTCCTTAGACCCTCCTTCTGTCCTTAGACCCTCCTTCTGTCCTTAGACCCTCCTTCTGTCCTTAGACTCTCCTTCTGTCCTTAGACCCTCCTTCTGTCCTTAGACTCTCCTTCTGTCCTTAGACTCTCCTTCTGTCATTAGACCCTCCTTCTGTCCTTAGACTCTCCTTCTGTCCTTAAACCCTCCTTCTGTCCTTAGACCCTCCTTCTGTCCTTAGACCCTCCTTCTGTCCTTAGACTCTCCTTCTGTCCTTAGACCATCCTTCTGTCCTTAGACCCTCCTTCTGTCCTTAGACTCTCCTTCTGTCATTAGACCCTCCTTCTGTCCTTAGACCATCCTTCTGTCCTTAGACCCTCCTTCTGTCCTTAGACTCTCCTTCTGTCCTTAGACTCTCCTTCTGTCATTAGACCCTCCTTCTGTCCTTAGACTCTCCTTCTGTCCTTAAACCCTCCTTCTGTCCTTAGACCCTCCTTCTGTCCTTAGACCCTCCTTCTGTCCTTAGACTCTCCTTCTGTCCTTAGACCATCCTTCTGTCCTTAGACCCTCCTTCTGTCCTTAGACTCTCCTTCTGTCCTTAGACTCTCCTTCTGTCCTTAAACCCTCCTTCTGTCCTTAGACTCTCCTTCTGTCCTTAGACTCTCCTTCTGTCCTTAGACCCTTATTCTGTCCTTAGACTCTCCTTCTGTCCTTAGACCCTCCTTCTGTCCTTAGACCCTCCTTCTGTCCTTAGACTCTCCTTCTGTCCTTAGACCCTCCTTCTGTCCTTAGACCCTCCTTCTGTCCTTAGACTCTCCTTCTGTCCTTAGACCCTCCTTCTGTCCTTAGACTCTCCTTCTGTCCTTAGACCCTCCTTCTGTCCTTAGACTCTCCTTCTGTCTTTAGACCCTCCTTCTGTCCTTAGACCCTCCTTCTGTCCTTAGACCCTCCTTCTGTCCTTAGACCCTCCTTCTGTCCTTAGACTCTCCTTCTGTCCTTAGACTCTCCTTCTGTCCTTAGACCCTCCTTCTGTCCTTAGACCCTCTTTCTGTCCTTAGACCCTCCTTCTGTCCTTAGACTCTCCTTCTGTCCTTAGACCCTCCTTCTGTCCTTAGACTCTCCTTCTGTCCTTAGACCCTCCTTCTGTCCTTAGACTCTCCTTCTGTCCTTAAACCCTCCTTCTGTCCTTAGACTCTCCTTCTGTCTTTAGACCCTCCTTCTGTCCTTAGATCCTCCTTCTGTCCTTAGACCCTCCTTCTGTCCTTAGACTCTCCTTCTGTCCTTAAACCCTCCTTCTGTCCTTAGACTCTCCTTCTGTCCTTAGACCCTCCTTCTGTCCTTAGACCCTCCTTCTGTCCTTAGACCCTCCTTCTGTCCTTAGACTCTCCTTCTGTCCTTAGACCCTCCTTCTGTCCTTAGACTCTCCTTCTGTCCTTAGACTCTCCTTCTGTCATTAGACCCTCCTTCTGTCCTTAGACTCTCCTTCTGTCCTTAAACCCTCCTTCTGTCCTTAGACCCTCCTTCTGTCCTTAGACCCTCCTTCTGTCCTTAGACTCTCCTTCTGTCATTAGACCCTCCTTCTGTCATTAGACCCTCCTTCTGTCCTTAGACTCTCCTTTTTGGCCAGGAAAAAACTACAAAAAACCTCCTTGAGAAAAAGTATAAACCAGGAGGAGTTCCAGAGTGAAGGAGAGATCTGACTCTCACAGAGTGAGGGAGGAGAACCAGTTCATCAGGAGGAGAACCAGTTCGTCAGGAGGAGAACCAGTTCTTCAGGAGGAGAACCAGTTCGTCATGAGAAGAACCAGTTCTTCAGGAGGAGAACCAGTTGTTCAGGAGGAGAACCAGTTCGTCAGGAGGAGAACTAGTTCTTCAGGGGGAGAACCAGTTCTTCAGGAGGAGAACCAGTTCATCAGGAGGAGAACCAGTTCTTCAGGAGGAGAACCAGTTGTTCAGGAGGAGAACCAGTTCATCAGGAGGAGAACCAGTTCTTCAGGAGGAGAACCAGTTCATCAGGAGGAGAACCAGTTCTTCAGGAGGAGAACCAGTTCGTCATGAGAAGAACCAGTTCTTCAGGAGGAGAACCAGTTGTTCAGGAGGAGAACCAGTTCGTCAGGAGGAGAACTAGTTCTTCAGGAGGAGAACCAGTTCTTCAGGAGGAGAACCAGTTCATCAGGAGGAGAACCAGTTCTTCAGGAGTAGAACCAGTTCGTCAGGAGGAGAACCAGTTCTTCAGGAGGAGAACCAGTTAATCAGGAGGAGAACCAGTTCTTCAGGAGGAGAACCAGTTTGTCAGGAAGAGAACCAGATCTTCCGGGCAGATGAAGGACCGTCCATATGGGGTAGAGACCGCTTGACCAGGAGAGGAGCATCTGGGTCACAGGTCATCAACGAGTCTATGCCCCTCCCCTCAGGGATCGAGGGAAGTGAGAAAAGAAAAGGCGGTGAACAGTTTGCAAGTGGAATTAAATGTGAAATATTGTTTGATAAATAAGTAGTCTTTATCAGAGGATAGTGCTCAAGCTGTCATTCTTCCCTCAGAGTTGCTCCTGGAGGAGCGGAGCTAAAACTGTAGCTTTATATTTCTGTTCCTAACTGGTCTGACCATAAGTCATTTCAAAGAGGAACGTTTTAAGCCTGGACTTAAATGAAGAGACTATGTTGGCATATTTAACATGGACAGGAGCTCTACCTCCTGCTGTGCTTTTAGAGACTCTTGGGACCACCAGAAGGCTCTACCTCCTACTGTGCTTTTAGAGACTCTTGGGACCACCAGAAGGCTCTACCTCCTATTGTGCTTTTAGAGACTCTTGGGACCACCAGAAGGCTCTACCTCCTACTGTGCTTATAGAGACTCTTGGGACCACCAGAAGGCTCTACCTCCTACTGTGCTTATAGAGACTCTTGGGACCACCAGGAGGCCAGCATTTAGAGAGTGAAGAGCTCTGTTTGGATGAGATGGTACTAGAGCATTTTTGAGGTAGGATGGGGCCACCAATGTTCTCGCTGGGCTAAGGTTTGAGGATGGCGGTGGGACACCAAAAAAATTCCCTCGAGCCAATATGCCAATATGATCACACTCCGCCACTTAGGCGGCGTTATCTTAATACCTGGCGGTATCTTTTCAGCATGGTGGGTGCCGGCGGCAGCATGGCGAGCCGCCATGCCAAAAGCCCTCAGCGAGAACACTGAGCCATGTAATTTATGGTATTTTAAATCAGGAGGAGGAGTTTAAATTTGACTCGACAGGAGCCAGTGAAGAGACTCCAGCACCGGCGTAATGTGCTCTCTTCTTTTAGTTCCTGTTAGTAATCTTGCTGCTGCATTTTGAACCAGTTGAAAGTTTTTTATGGATCTTTTAGGACCTGCTGTGAGCAGGAGTTACAGGAGAATCTAGACGTTACAAATGCAGGAGACGTTTTTCAGCATCACTTTTAGGCCGGATTCTTCTGATTTTAGCTATATTGCACAAATGGAAACAGGTGGTTTTATTTATGTTTATAAAGAGCTTTTCATACAACGATGTAACATGCTTTAACTTGCATTATATGTTCACTTGTTGAAAACAATTCCCAGAACGCTCCCAAACAACCTCCATGTCCCCACCATCTCCACATCAACCCTCAACACCTTGTGTATCAGTGTTGAACTGTGGCCTTCAGACTCTCGTAATTCCAAACCATCAAGAGCCTCTAGTCCCTGGCTCAGCTATGGAGGTACTGGAGTCCCTAGACGTGAGCGCGCTATCTGCCTCTGCACACGTCTGTGCTGAGTGCATGTATCTTTTACAACAACTTTCACGTCCACGCCTCCACCTTATGTGTGGAGCTTTTATATCTTAATGATGGACCTAGTCTCGTCTGCTCCTTCCTAGGTTCAGCTCTCGCTAAACTAATTGTAGAACAAGATTCAGTTGTATCATCTGGAGTCTGTTTTTAGAAAAAGGAAACGTTTCGACACTCATCTAATCTGGACATCCTCAAACTGCAGATTGAGAATAACTCTTGGATGAGAGTCCAAATGTTTCGTGTTTTCCTAAAAACAGAGTCCAGATGATACAACTGAATATGTTTCTACAATGGAACAGTCCTGAGGCATTACACCCACATAAATGTCTTTTTGTGTCAAAACTCACGAAACAGTCAAAGTCATAAAAGAGAAGAGCACAAATATAATCCTTTCAGTCAAACACAGCAAAACAAAACTGTTTTATCTTAGATTTGAACATTGTCAGAGCAGAACCTGTCTCACATCTTCAGGAAGAATGTTCCAGATTTTAGCTGCATAAAACTGAAACACAGATTCTCCATGTTTAGTCTTGACTCTGGCACCAGCAGGAGGCCGCTCCATGTTTAGTCCTGACTCTGGCACCAGCAGGAGGCCGGTCCATGTTCAGTCCTGACTCTGGCACCAGCAGGAGGCCGGTCCATGTTTAGTCCTGACTCTGGCACCAGCAGGAGGCCGGTCCATGTTTAGTCCTGACTCTGGCACCAGCAGGAGGCCGGTCCATGTTTAGTCCTGACTCTGGCACCAGCAGGAGGCCGGTCCATGTTTAGTCTTGACTCTGGCACCAGCAGGAGGCCGGTCCATGTTTAGTCCTGACTCTGGCACCAGCAGGAGGCCGGTCCATGTTTAGTCCTGACTCTGGCACCAGCAGGAGGCCAGTCCATGTTTAGTCCTGACTCTGGCACCAGCAGGAGGCCGCTCCATGTTTAGTCCTGACTCTGGCACCAGCAGGAGGCCGGTCCATGTTTAGTCCTTACTCTGGCACCAGCAGGAGGCCGCTCCATGTTTAGTCCTGACTCTGGCACCAGCAGGAGGCCGGTCCATGTTTAGTCCTGACTCTGGCACCAGCAGGAGGCCGGTCCATGTTTAGTCCTGACTCTGGCACCAGCAGGAGGCCGGTCCATGTTTAGTCCTGACTCTGGCACCAGCAGGAGGCCGGTCCATGTTTAGTCCTGACTCTGGCACCAGCAGGAGGCCGCTCCATGTTTAGTCTTGACTCTGGCACCAGCAGGAGGCCGCTCCATGTTTAGTCCTGACTCTGGCACCAGCAGGAGGCCGGTCCATGTTTAGTCTTGACTCTGGCACCAGCAGGAGGCCGGTCCATGTTTAGTCCTGACTCTGGCACCAGCAGGAGGCCGCTCCATGTTTAGTCTTGACTCTGGCACCAGCAGGAGGCCGCTCCATGTTTAGTCTTGACTCTGGCACCAGCAGGAGGCCGGTCCATGTTTAGTCTTGACTCTGGCACCAGCAGGAGGCCGGTCCATGTTTAGTCCTGACTCTGGCACCAGCAGGAGGCCGGTCAATGTTTAGTCCTGACTCTGGCACCAATAGGAGGCCGGTCCATGTTTAGTCTTGACTCTGGCACCAGCAGGAGGCCGGTCCATGTTTAGTCTTGACTCTGGCACCAGCAGGAGGCCGCTCCATGTTTAGTCCTGACTCTGGCACCAATAGGAGGCCGGTCCATGTTTAGTCTTGACTCTGGCACCAGCAGGAGGCCGGTCCATGTTTAGTCTTGACTCTGGCACCAGCAGGAGGCCGCTCCATGTTTAGTCCTGACTCTGGCACCAGCAGGAGGCCGCTCCATGTTTAGTCCTGACTCTGGCACCAGCAGGAGGCCGGTCCATGTTTAGTCCTGACTCTGGCACCAGCAGGAGGCCGCTCCATGTTTAGTCCTGACTCTGGCACCAGCAGGAGGCCGGTCCATGTTTAGTCCTGACTCTGGCACCAGCAGGAGGCCGGTCCATGTTTAGTCTTGACTCTGGCACCAGCAGGAGGCCGGTCCATGTTTAGTCCTGACTCTGGCACCAGCAGGAGGCCGGTCCATGTTTAGTCCTGACTCTGGCACCAGCAGGAGGCCGGTCCATGTTTAGTCCTGACTCTGGCACCAGCAGGAGGCCGGTCCATGTTTAGTCCTGACTCTGGCACCAGCAGGAGGCCGCTCCATGTTTAGTCCTGACTCTGGCACCAGCAGGAGGCCGGTCCATGTTTAGTCCTGACTCTGGCACCAGCAGGAGGCCGGTCCATGTTTAGTCCTGACTCTGGCACCAGCAGGAGGCCGCTCCATGTTTAGTCCTGACTCTGGCACCAGCAGGAGGCCGGTCCATGTTTAGTCCTGACTCTGGCACCAGCAGGAGGCCGGTCCATGTTTAGTCCTGACTCTGGCACCAGCAGGAGGCCGCTCTATGTTTAGTCCTGACTCTGGCACCAGCAGGAGGCCGGTCCATGTTTAGTCCTGACTCTGGCACCAGCAGGAGGCCGGTCCATGTTTAGTCCTGACTCTGGCACCAGCAGGAGGCCGGTCCATGTTTAGTCCTGACTCTGGCTCCAGCAGGAGGCCGGTCCATGTTTAGTCCTGACTCTGGCACCAGCAGGAGGCCGGTCCATGTTTAGTCCTGACTCTGGCACCAGCAGGAGGCCGGTCCATGTTTAGTCTTGACTCTGGCATCAGCAGGAGGCCGGTCCATGTTTAGTCCTGACTCTGGCACCAGCAGGAGGCCGGTCCATGTTTAGTCCTGACTCTGGCACCAGCAGGAGGCCGGTCCATGTTTAGTCTTGACTCTGGCACCAGCAGGAGGCCGGTCCATGTTTAGTCCTGACTCTGGCACCAGCAGGAGGCCGGTCCATGTTTAGTCCTTACTCTGGCACCAGCAGGAGGCCGCTCCATGTTTAGTCCTGACTCTGGCACCAGCAGGAGGCCGGTCCATGTTTAGTCCTGACTCTGGCACCAGCAGGAGGCCGGTCCATGTTTAGTCCTGACTCTGGCACCAGCAGGAGGCCGGTCCATGTTTAGTCCTGACTCTGGCACCAGCAGGAGGCCGCTCCATGTTTAGTCCTGACTCTGGCACCAGCAGGAGGCCGCTCCATGTTTAGTCTTGACTCTGGCACCAGCAGGAGGCTGGTCCATGTTTAGTCCTGACTCTGGGCACCAGCAGGAGGCCGGTCCATGTTTAGTCCTGACTCTGGGCAGCAGCAGGAGGCCGGTCCATGTTTAGTCCTGACTCTGGGCACCAGCAGGAGGCCGGTCCATGTTTAGTCCTGACTCTGGGCACCAGCAGGAGGCCGGTCCATGTTTAGTCTTGACTCTGGCACCAGCAGGAGGCCGGTCCATGTTTAGTCCTGACTCTGGCACCAGCAGGAGGCCGGTCAATGTTTAGTCCTGACTCTGGCACCAATAGGAGGCCGGTCCATGTTTAGTCCTGACTCTGGCACCAGCAGGAGGCCGGTCCATGTTTAGTCCTGACTCTGGCACCAGCAGGAGGCCGGTCCATGTTTAGTCCTGACTCGGGCACCAGCAGGAGGCCGGTCCATGTTTAGTCCTGACTCTGGCACCAGCAGGAGGCCGCTCCATGTTTAGTCTTGACTCTGGCACCAGCAGGAGGCCGCTCCATGTTTAGTCCTGACTCTGGCACCAGCAGGAGGCCAGTCCATGTTTAGTCCTGACTCTGGCACCAGCAGGAGGCCGGTCCATGTTTAGTCTTGACTCTGGCACCAGCAGGAGGCCGCTCCATGTTTAGTCCTGACTCTGGCACCAGCAGGAGGCCGGTCCATGTTTAGTCCTGACTCTGGCACCAGCAGGAGGCCGCTCCATGTTTAGTCCTGACTCTGGCACCAGCAGGAGGCCGGTCCATGTTTAGTCTTGACTCTGGCACCAGCAGGAGGCCGGTCCATGTTTAGTCCTGACTCTGGCACCAGCAGGAGGCCGGTCTATGTTTAGTCCTTACTCTGGCACCAGCAGGAGGCCGCTCCATGTTTAGTCCTGACTCTGGCACCAGCAGGAGGCCGGTCCATGTTTAGTCCTGACTCTGGCACCAGCAGGAGGCCGGTCCATGTTTAGTCCTGACTCTGTCACCAGCAGGAGGCCGGTCCATGTTTAGTCCTGACTCTGGCACCAGCAGGAGGCCGGTCCATGTTTAGTCCTGACTCTGGCACCAGCAGGAGGCCGCTCCATGTTTAGTCTTGACTCTGGCACCAGCAGGAGGCCGCTCCATGTTTAGTCCTGACTCTGGCACCAGCAGGAGGCCGGTCCATGTTTAGTCTTGACTCTGGCACCAGCAGGAGGCCGGTCCATGTTTAGTCCTGACTCTGGCACCAGCAGGAGGCCGCTCCATGTTTAGTCTTGACTCTGGCACCAGCAGGAGGCCGCTCCATGTTTAGTCTTGACTCTGGCACCAGCAGGAGGCCGGTCCATGTTTAGTCTTGACTCTGGCACCAGCAGGAGGCCGGTCCATGTTTAGTCCTGACTCTGGCACCAGCAGGAGGCCGGTCAATGTTTAGTCCTGACTCTGGCACCAATAGGAGGCCGGTCCATGTTTAGTCCTGACTCTGGCACCAGCAGGAGGCCGGTCCATGTTTAGTCCTGACTCTGGCACCAGCAGGAGGCCGGTCCATGTTTAGTCCTGACTCTGGCACCAGCAGGAGGCCGGTCCATGTTTAGTCCTGACTCTGGCACCAGCAGGAGGCTGCTCCATGTTTAGTCTTGACTCTGGCACCAGCAGGAGGCCGCTCCATGTTTAGTCCTGACTCTGGCACCAGCAGGAGGCCGGTCCATGTTTAGTCTTGACTCTGGCACCAGCAGGAGGCCGGTCCATGTTTAGTCCTGACTCTGGCACCAGCAGGAGGCCGCTCCATGTTTAGTCTTGACTCTGGCACCAGCAGGAGGCCGCTCCATGTTTAGTCTTGACTCTGGCACCAGCAGGAGGCCGGTCCATGTTTAGTCTTGACTCTGGCACCAGCAGGAGGCCGGTCCATGTTTAGTCCTGACTCTGGCACCAGCAGGAGGCCGGTCAATGTTTAGTCCTGACTCTGGCACCAATAGGAGGCCGGTCCATGTTTAGTCTTGACTCTGGCACCAGCAGGAGGCCGGTCCATGTTTAGTCTTGACTCTGGCACCAGCAGGAGGCCGGTCCATGTTTAGTCCTGACTCTGGCACCAGCAGGAGGCCGGTCCATGTTTAGTCCTGACTCTGGCACCAGCAGGAGGCCAGTCCATGTTTAGTCCTGACTCTGGCACCAGCAGGAGGCCGCTCCATGTTTAGTCCTGACTCTGGCACCAGCAGGAGGCCGGTCCATGTTTAGTCCTGACTCTGGCACCAGCAGGAGGCCGCTCCATGTTTAGTCTTGACTCTGGCACCAGCAGGAGGCCGCTCCATGTTTAGTCTTGACTCTGGCACCAGCAGGAGGCCGGTCCATGTTTAGTCTTGACTCTGGCACCAGCAGGAGGCCGGTCCATGTTTAGTCCTGACTCTGGCACCAGCAGGAGGCCGCTCCATGTTTAGTCCTGACTCTGGCACCAGCAGGAGGCCGGTCCATGTTTAGTCTTGACTCTGGCACCAGCAGGAGGCCGGTCCATGTTTAGTCCTGACTCTGGCACCAGCAGGAGGCCGTTACAGTCTAATCTACTGGAGACAAACCCATGGATAAGTCTCTCCAAGTCTGGTTTAGACACTTTATTATTGATTTTGGAAATGTTTTTCAGATGGTAAAAAGCTGCTGATGTTCAAATCTGAATCCATTATTACTACTGAATTTCTCACTTGATTTTGTTTTAGAGCGAGACTCTGGAGGTGACGCTGACACTTTCTCTTTTTTTCTGTGACAAAAACAATGATTTCAGTCTTGTCTGAGTTCAGCTTGCACCAGCAAGAGGCCCTCTGGCACCAGCAGGAGGCCCTCTGGCTCCAGCAGGAGGCCCTCTGGCACCAGCAGGAGGCCCTCTGGCACCAGCAGGAGGCCCTCTGGAACCAGCAGGAGGCCTTCTGGCACCAGCAGGAGGCCCTCTGGCACCAGCAGGAGGCCCTCTGGAACCAGCAGGAGGCCCTCTGGCACCAGCAGGAGGCCTTCTGGCACCAGCCAGGGGGCGGCCCTCTGGCACCAGCAGGAGGCCCTCTGGCTCCAGCAGGAGGCCCTCTGGCACCAGCAGGAGGCCCTCTGGCACCAGCAGGAGGCCTTCTGGCACCAGCAGGAGGCCCTCTGGCACCAGCAGGAGGCCCTCTGGAACCAGCAGGAGGCCCTCTGGCACCAGCAGGAGGCCTTCTGGCACCAGCCAGGGGGCGGCCCTCTGGCACCAGCAGGAGGCCCTCTGGCACCAGCAGGAGGCCCTCTGGCTCCAGCAGGAGGCCCTCTGGCACCAGCAGGAGGCCCTTTGGCACCAGCAGGAGGCCGGTCCACACACTGATCTGTTGGATGCAGTGACAGAGTGAATCCACTGGTCCAGATTCACCTGCCGACATAGTTGTGGCGACAGGAGAAATGATACAGAAAAACAAAAGTGTACATATTAAGAGTTAATCTTCTATGACAGGTGCAACAAGGAGTGTAAGAGACAACAATAAACAGACAATTGCACAGGCAGAAGCAAGAGTGTACTTGTATATATAATACTTGCAGTGTGTGTGTTATAAGTTATAATATATATATAAGTATATATATATAGATATAAGTTATATCAATATTAAAGGTGAATTAATGCATTACAATAGTAAAAGTTTATTAATGACTTCGATGATGGTGGAGGATCATGGTTCGATGCCAGTTTTCAGCATGAACCCTTTCATTTTCTTGTCTATGGCTTTCGTCACCCCCGCGACCGCCTTCCCGTGCGACCGCCTTCCCACGCGACCGCCTTCCCACGCGACCGCCTTCCCGCACGACTGCCTTCCCGTGCGACCGCCTTCCCTCGCGACCGCCTTCCCGCGCGACCGCCTTCCCGCACGACCGCCTTCCCGTGCGACCGCCTTCCCTCGCGACCGCCTTTCCGCGCGACTGCCTTCCCGTGCGACCGCCTTCCCTCGCGACTGCCTTCCCGCGCGACCGCCTTCCCGTGCGACCGCCTTCCCGCACGACCGCCTTCCCGTGCGACCGCCTTCCCGCGCGACCGCCTTCCCTCGCGACTGCCTTCCCGCGCGACCGCCTTCCCGCGCGACCGCCTTCCCTCGCGACCGCCTTCCCGCGCGACCGCCTTCCCGTGCGACCGCCTTCCCGCACGACCGCCTTCCCGTGCGACCGCCTTCCCGCACGACCGCCTTCCCGTGCGACCGCCTTCGCCCACGACCGCCTTCCCGTGCGACCGCCTTCCCTCGCGACCGCCTTCCCGCGCGACTGCCTTCCCGCACGACCGCCTTCCCGTGCGACCGCCTTCCCTCGCGACCGCCTTCCCGCGCGACCGCCTTCCCGTGCGACCGCCTTCCCTCGCGACTGCCTTCCCGCGCGACCGCCTTCCCGTGCGACCGCCTTCCCGCACGACCGCCTTCCCGTGCGACCGCCTTCCCGCGCGACCGCCTTCCCTCGCGACTGCCTTCCCGCGCGACCGCCTTCCCGCGCGACCGCCTTCCCTCGCGACCGCCTTCCCGCGCGACCGCCTTCCCGTGCGACCGCCTTCCCGCACGACCGCCTTCCCGTGCGACCGCCTTCCCGCACGACCGCCTTCCCGTGCGACCGCCTTCGCCCACGACCGCCTTCCCGTGCGACCGCCTTCCCTCGCGACCGCCTTCCCGCGCGACTGCCTTCCCGCACGACCGCCTTCCCGTGCGACCGCCTTCCCGTGCGACCGCCTTCCCTCGCGACCGCCTTCCCGCGCGACCGCCTTCCCGTGCGACCGCCTTCCCTCGCGACCGCCTTCCCGCGCGACCGCCTTCCCGTGCGACCGCCTTCCCGCGCGACCGCCTTCCCGTGCGACCGCCTTCCCGCACGACCGCCTTCCCGTGCGACCGCCTTCCCGTGCGACCGCCTTCCCGCGCGACCGCCTTCCCGTGCGACCGCCTTCCCGCACGACCGCCTTCCCGTGCGACCGCCTTCGCCCACGACCGCCTTCCCGTGCGACCGCCTTCCCTCGCGACCGCCTTCCCGCGCGACCGCCTTCCCGTGCGACCGCCTTCCCGCGCGACCGCCTTCCCGTGCGACCGCCTTCCCGCACGACCGCCTTCCCGTGCGACCGCCTTCCCGCGCGACCGCCTTCCCTCGCGACTGCCTTCCCGCGCGACCGCCTTCCCGCGCGACCGCCTTCCCTCGCGACCGCCTTCCCGCGCGACCGCCTTCCCGTGCGACCGCCTTCCCGCACGACCGCCTTCCCGTGCGACCGCCTTCCCGCACGACCGCCTTCCCGTGCGACCGCCTTCGCCCACGACCGCCTTCCCGTGCGACCGCCTTCCCTCGCGACCGCCTTCCCGCGCCACCGCCTTCCCGTGCGACCGCCTTCCCTCGCGACCGCCTTCCCGCGCGACCGCCTTCCCGTGCGACCGCCTTCCCGCACGACCGCCTTCCCGCACGACCGCCTTCCCGCACGACCGCATTCCCGTGCGACCGCCTTCCCGCGCGACCGCCTTCCCGCACGACCGCCTTCCCGTGCGACCGCCTTCCCGCGCGACCGCCTTCCCTCGCGACTGCCTTCCCGCGCGACCGCCTTCCCGCGCGACCGCCTTCCCTCGCGACCGCCTTCCCGCGCGACCGCCTTCCCGTGCGACCGCCTTCCCGCACGACCGCCTTCCCGTGCGACCGCCTTCCCGCACGACCGCCTTCCCGTGCGACCGCCTTCGCCCACGACCGCCTTCCCGTGCGACCGCCTTCCCTCGCAACCGCCTTCCCGCGCGACCGCCTTCCCGTGCAACCGCCTTCCCGTGCGACCGCCTTCCCGCACGACCGCCTTCCCGCACGACCGCCTTCCCGTGCGACCGCCTTCCCGCGCGACCGCCTTCCCTCGCGACTGCCTTCCCGCGCGACCGCCTTCCCGCGCGACCGCCTTCCCTCGCGACCGCCTTCCCGCACGACCGCCTTCCCGCACGACCGCCTTCCCGCACGACCGCCTTCCCGTGCGACCGCCTTCCCGCACGACCGCCTTCCCGTGCGACCGCCTTCGCCCACGACCGCCTTCCCGTGCGACCGCCTTCCCTCGCGACCGCCTTCCCGCGCGACCGCCTTCCCGTGCGACCGCCTTCCCTCGCGACCGCCTTCCCGCGCGACCGCCTTCCCGTGCGACCGCCTTCCCGTGCGACCGCCTTCCCGTGCGACCGCCTTCCCGCGCGACCGCCTTCCCGTGCGACCGCCTTCCCGCGCGACCGCCTTCCCGTGCCACCGCCTTCCCGCACGACCGCCTTCCCGTGCGACCGCCTTCCCGCGCGACCGCCTTCCCTCGCGACCGCCTTCCCGCGCGACCGCCTGTTCATAGAGCGATGCTGCCAGGTGTGTTTTACTCGTCAAAGGTCAAAGGTCAAAGGTAGCTCTATCACTGTCCCAAGTGTCATGTGCCAAGGCCATGTTTTTTTTTTTTGCTCTACATGGGCTGTTGCGACGGGCGTTCTGGCAAGATCCATTTTATTCGATTTCGGGCCGAGCATTCCATGGAATGAATTCCATTCCATGCTCGAGCCAAAAATAGGCTTGATAAATTTACTATTGTACAGATATGAGGGGAGTGGCCTCCTGCTTGAGGGGAGTGGCCTCCTGCCTGAGGGGAGTGGCCTCCTGCCTGAGGGGAGTGGCCTCCTGCTTGAGGGGAGTGGCCTCCTGCCTGAGGGGAGTGGCCTCCTGCTTGAGGGGAGTGGCCTCCTGCCTGAGGGGAGTGGCCTCCTGCTTGAGGGGAGTGGCCTCCTGCCTGAGGGGAGTGGCCTCCTGCTTGAGGGGAGGGGCCTCCTGCCTGAGGGGAGTGGCCTCCTGCCTGAGGGGAGTGGCCTCCTGCCTGAGGGGAGTGGCCTCCTGCCTGAGGGGAGTAGCCTCCTGCTTGAGGGGAGTGGCCTCCTGCTTGAGGGGAGTGGCCTCCTGCCTGAGGGGAGTGGCCTCCTGCCTGAGGGGAGTGGCCTCCTGCCTGAGGGGAGTAGCCTCCTGCCTGAGGGGAGTGGCCTCCTGCCTGAGGGGAGTGGCCTCCTGCCTGAGGGGAGTAGCCTCCTGCCTGAGGGGAATGGCCTCCTGCCTGAGGGGAGTGGCCTCATGCTTGAGGGGAGTGGCCTCCTGTCTGAGGGGAGTGGCCTCCTGCCTGAGGGGAGTGGCCTCCTGTCTGAGGGGAGTGGCCTCCTGCCTGAGGGGAGTGGCCTCCTGCCTGAGGGGAGTGGCCTCCTGCTTGAGGGGAGTGGCCTCCTGCCTGAGGGGAGTGGCCTCCTGCCTGAGGGGAGTGGCCTCCTGCTTGAGGGGAGTGGCTCAAATAGTCCATGTCCAGGGTGAGAAGGGTCAGCAGTGATCAGACCTGCTCGTCCCAGAGTCCTGGAGACGTCCAGGTCCTGCAGAGATGAAGTCTGCAGCCGAACACGTTCTTTAACCCTGCCGCAGGAAGTACATCTTCTGCTGGGCCTTCTTGATGAGGGAGCTGATGGTGGGCCCCCAATTGAGGTCCTGGGTGGTGATGATGATGCCTAGAAAGCGGAGGGAGTCCACCGTGGAGATGGGGGAGTCTGAGATGGTGAGGGGGGGCTCCACTCTCTTCTGAGCGTTGAACTCCAGGTTGTTGCCGTTGCACGAGGCTTACAAATCAGAACTTTCAAAGGGAATTATTTCAAAATGATATCTATGCATTTGTAATCCGGAAAACTACTCTACTAAATATATTAAAAGAAAGTGGGAGGGAGAGAGTGGTCTTGTTTTGACAGACAAATCATGGGAAGATGTTTGTACATCCCTGTGGATGACCACAAAATTACGGGTTTGGAGAGAGTTTTGTTGGAAGAATGTATCACCAGGTCAAAGTGCCCATGACTCACAGGAGAAATCGTGGCACAATGAGGCAAACCACTATCAGGTCTTGTGGGAGTGTCCTGTTGTTCAAACGTGTTGGTCGCTCAGTCAGCCTCATACGGCGACCACAAAAGCACAAACAACTGCAGCTTACTTTTCTGCATATTTGTTTTTGGCGGATGTTTGTTTGTTCTGGTCAAGTTTTTGTTCTTTGTGTTTGTTCTGTTTGTTTATACATTTGAAAAAAAAAATCAAAAGAAAAGAAAAGGTTGTTTACAACAGTCACAGATTTCCTCTTAATAAACAAGAGACTAGACCTCATCACAGCACTGAGACTGCTGATGTCAAGGTGACAAATGACATCCTCCTGAACACTGACACGGGCAAAGCCTGTTAGGTCAGTTGATACGCAGCGAAAATGTGTCTTATCACAATGATGCAGACGAGTCAGCTCTATGTTTCACTGTCGCAGGTGAATATGGATTAAGAGCCCAATACTCAAGAACTGTATGGCTCCACTCTGTTGCACTGAGGCCATCATAATTAGGCCTTGAAAAGGCACACGTGCCCACACCTAGGCGAGACCAAAAGGTACAGTGCCACACAGTGGCTGGTGGTGGAAACACATAAAACGCCCAATGTATCCTTGAAAGGACTTGAAACTCATAACAAAGAACTCGGACTTGATTGGAATTTGAGGCCAAAGACATAAAACTTGCAACCACGGAATTTTATTCTATTGTGGTAATTGCTTCGCTATTACTAATTCTACTTTATGATAAATATCGACATAAGAGTTTTGTAAGATTATCATTTTTACTTTACATAGATTGTATTATACATTCTTCAGTGTCTTCATTTTCATTATGTTTCATCTTTAACAGACCTATTTTTACATGTTTCTCTTATACTTGCTGTTGCAAAACTGTTATTTCCACATTGTATTATGAATGAAAAAATAAAATAATACTTGTAATCCTAACCCTACACCAAAACCCAGTATTAAAACTGCAAGTGTGTTCTTTTTTTGGTAATAATGAAACAGAGCTGCAAAATACTTTTATTGCTTATTATCCCAGTTATCATTTGAGTCAAACTTTTAAAAGCAAACGTTCCTACGATTCTGTAAGGAAATAACTTTTGAAATTTGGATGAATTTGAATTATGTTTGCTGATATTGTGGCATTACAAACAATGCAATGTCTGTCCTGTTTACTGAGTCCGCATCTGAAGTGTTGTTTTGTGTTTCAGATTGTGTACGAGGTGGTGACTGATGGCTGGCTCACGTACGTGGAGGGTGTGTGTGTCATCTGGTTCACCATTGAAGTCATGGGTCGGGTGCTCTTCTGTCCGGACAAAGCTGAGTTCTTCCGCAGCGCTCTCAACATCATTGACTTCGTGGCCATTGTGCCCTTTTACCTGGAGGTGGCTTTGAGCGGCCTTTCTTCCAAAACGGCCAAAGATGTGCTGAGCTTCCTGCGTGTGGTGCGATTTGTGCGTATTCTCCGTATCTTCAAGCTCACCCGGCACTTCGTGGGCCTGCGGGTGCTTGGCCACACCCTGCGAGCTAGCACCAATGAGTTCCTCCTGCTCATCATCTTCTTGGCTCTGGGTGTGCTCATCTTTGCCACCATGATCTACTATGCTGAGCGCATTGGGGCCGACCCAGACGACCCCACGGCGGCCGCCCACACCAACTTTAAGAACATCCCCATTGGCTTCTGGTGGGCCGTGGTGACTATGACGACACTAGGGTACGGGGACATGTACCCGGAGACCTGGTCGGGAATGCTGGTGGGGGCTCTGTGTGCTTTAGCCGGTGTGCTGACCATCGCCATGCCTGTGCCCGTCATCGTCAACAACTTTGGCATGTACTACTCGCTGGCCATGGCCAAGCAGAAGCTCCCAAAGAAGAGGAACAAGCACATCCCTCGCGCACCACAGCCAGGGAGCCCAAACTACTGCAAGCCGGATGCCCTTGCCATGGCGACCGCTTCGCCACACAGGCTAATGGGTAATGTGCTTGGGCCCGGCATGGTGGGTTCTGGGAGCATGATGGGGACCGGAGACTGTCCGCTGGCCCAGGAGGAGATCATCGAGATCAACAGGGGAGGTGAGTGTCTGAGCACACCTCTGGTATGAATATGTTCTCACACATTCATCCAGTAATGTTACAGAGTAATAAAGGTTTCAAAGGTACTCATCTTTGCTTCGATACCAGAACTATGTAACTATAGCGATAGAGCGCCACCGGCAGCTCCCATGTGAAAACACAATGGCACAAATTGAAACGTCTATTGGCTCTGTTCAACAGGCCCAAGCCTTTTTCTTTTTTCCTTTTATTGAAATAAGGCCATATATAAACACATTGAACATTGCCAACAGTAAAAAAGGATTTTCCAGGAGAGTTCTCTTCAGGTCGAAACCATTTGTGTGGCAAGTCTGTTTTTTCTGCCCAGAGACAGCAGGAGATGACGACAGACATGAAAATACACATTTAACCATCACAATGTCTAAAAAGGTCAGTTCTCCTTAAACCTCTCATCCAATAAGTCTAAATTGAAACATTTTTAGAGTATGCAGTTTAGTCCCAGGGAAGTAGAGCTACACACACCAACAACATCACAGACATGTATTCTTGGGGACATATCTCAGCAAATAATACAAATGTGTAATCACTCTAACATTAACCAAAAGAATAACGCTAAAATAGTTGATGTATGTTGACTGACAGCTTATGATTGGTGCACATGTGCCCTAGAAATGATATACTGTTGTTTGAAAAAATTACGTTAGCCAGTAATAATCTATAAATTAGACGCACCGTTGTATCGGCCGCAGGGTTCAAAGCGTGGGAAGAAAGTAACGGCTTAAAGTCTGAAAAGTACGGTAATGATTGTTAATTGTTGACTGATGTTCAGGAGGTGGACCACGCCTCAACCTCCTACTCCTCCTCCCGCAACCACCTCACCATTTTTTAACCACACCTCCCACACAGAAGCCCTATTCACACAGGCCTATACCAGCATCTCATGTTGTCTCTGCTGTCTCGAGCCCACCGTTCAACGCCATGTCTCCATCATCTTCACCTTCACCTTGTCAATCATTCCCTGTATGCTAGTGCACACCTGCAGCCTCGTTCCCATAGCAGCATGTTTCCCTGGCTGCACATGCGTGGTTGATATGCTGGTGTGTATTTAGAGAGTTCCTTCAGTTACAGTACAAACATGAAATCTGTCGTGCTAATAAACAAGGCCGAGGCTGGAGAGCCGCGGCGCGGTCAAATGGCCGCGCAGTTTCAGGGACCGCGGCATTTCCCTTATAGCCTCATGGCTAACCCTAACCCTAACCTTAACCTTAACCTTAACTCGGCGCGGTCTAAAACGGCGCTAAAACGCGGTCAAATAGCGGCGCAGTTACAAGAGCCGTGGCGCGCGGCCGGCACAAAAATAACATGGCAGCTTTGGCCGCGCGCCGCGGCTCTGCAGACACTCCCAATAAACAAACGCACGTGTAGCAGTGGAGCTGTTGCGTGCTTCCGCACTAGGTTTGATGGGAGAACAGGAGGGTGGGGGGTGAGTTTGCGCATGCGCATTTAAAAAAAAAGTAATAATAACAATAAAAAGTACTAATAGTCTCTTGAGTTGTCAAATCTGCGAAAAATCCTCTATTAGGATTCTTATTCTGGGGGTTTCGAATCTGAATCGGCTGGGCTGAGCCCCCATCCTGAGTCTCTATCCAGTCAACTCTAATTGGGCTATCATCAATCTATCATCGATCCATTATCACTATTATCAATAAACATTCTCTCATATTCCTTTTTTTTAATATATATTTTTTTTACAAATTGATTGAACATAAAAAGACAACAATGAAACAAATCGAACAAGGAAAACAATCTAAAATATAGCCGCAAGCGGCAATGATCGGCCCTCGCCACGCCGCCGCCACGCCGCAAGAGGAGGGGGCGCTAACGCGCCCCAATTGTCCTTTTATTACATCTACTGCTGAATCTGTGACGCTGTCATATCTTCTTCCCTTTGTTTTACCATCAAAAAGCAATTTTATTTTGAATTCTTGGCAAAATGTGCGGCTTTACCGCACAGACACCGTGACTCTTTGAATAAAAATGTGGATAACTTTTGATGGTCCACCCCTGAAGATGAGTCTCACCAAATTCCAGGTTAATAGGGCTAAAGCCCTGAGGGGGAGGAGTTTGTGAAAGTCTAAAGTCTAAACATGTTCTGGCGATTTCCCCATTGGAATAACATGGGAGGTTTTGGTCATCGCTACGGCAACGCCATAACAATTATGACATGAGTCTCATTGACTTTTTTGATGTGGCTAAAATTGAGTTGTGTGTCAAATTTCATAAAATTTCGCAAAACTAAACATGCTGTGGCGCCAAATTAATTTATTTCACTTCAAGTAGGTTTAGGGCAAAGAGTTTAACAACTGATTCTAATTTGACGCAATTCGGACTTTATCTGCGCAAACGGCAGAAATTTTAAATTTGGGAGATTTCTGAAATTCTAGCTACAGTTTGCGGCTTCGCCGCACAGAGACTGTGACATGTATCAATGTAATTTGGATAACTTTTGATGTCCCACTCCTCAGTAGCATTTTCACCAAATTTCAGCTTTTTAGGGCCAACGCCCTGAGGGGGAGTTCGTAAAAGTACGACGTTTGGAAAAACTCCGAAGTCATGTTTAGCCATTTTTGAAGCAATATGGCCGACATTTGGTTGGGCGGACGGCGTTGCCGTTATGATAATATTTTTTACTTCTCTTGTCACCATCTACCTCTGCGCCAAATTTCATGATTCTACCATCAGATTTTTTTTGGGTCATTTCCTATCTCTCAATGCATTTTTGGTACATTTGGGGGCGCTGACGCGCACATTTTTTTTATTTTAGAAAAGGGAAATAGCCAGAATGTAGAGAGGCACGATTTTTAGAGGTGTGAACATTTTTGTGACTTTTCGTCAATGTTCACTGGGTGAAAAATAGGGGGGTTGGTCCCGAGAAGAAGAAGAAGAAGAAGAAGAAGAAGAAGAAGAAGAAGAAGAAGAAGAAGAAGAAGAAGAAGAAGAAGAAGAAGAAGAAGAAGAAGAAGAAGAAGAAGAAGAAGAAGAAGAAGAAGAAGAAGAAAGAAAGAAAGAAAGAAAGAAAGAAAGAAAGAAAGAATAATATTCCGATGCGAAACAATGTTTCCCATTTTTCAAATACCATAAACTATACATTTTCGGAATGCGCTCGCGCTTTCCTACCTCATGGTGTGGGTCCCTCAAATCACTTTGTGTTTTTGGCCCTCTAAACAGTAATAATGTTACATTTTTGCATTACATGCTTATATGCACGGAACATGCAAGAGATGGGGAACGTATTCGTGAGCTACTTAGCGCAAATGAGTGCTTTACAATTTAAAGTGCTCGTTTATTGCGTACTTTTGCACGGGCTTTGCCCGTTTACAACGGTAAAGTTCCATTTTCCTACTACTAATTAGTATGCACGGGCGTGCGTGAGTGAAGGAGTGCGTTAGTGAGTGTTTGGAAGTGGGCGAGCGCTTCGCGCTCGATTTCGTGCGCACTTTCGCAGCCGTGCTTTGCACGGCCTTGTGAGATTAATAGCTTGTGGCGCTCGGGCCTAATAATATTTTTAGCAAAAACAATATAGCCGTTTCCACTATAACAACAAATGATACATCGTTTGAAAGCTCTAAGCCTTCCCGATTCCGCCATGGGGAAGGCTCGTCACTCCCTATTCCGTCGGGATGCCCCGCCCACTCCCCATAGACTTCCATTGATTTGAGCAGATACAAGCATGGCCCATGCCTGCGGCATGGACTCTCGCGTACGGGACGATGCCAGGAGGGTTTTTGGAGGAATGCAGCGCTTTGCACTATTTCTGTCATAGCAGGAGTAAGTATGCATGATCCATGCCTTCGGCATGGGCTAGTTCACTGTACTTGCCAGGGGCGCTTCGGCAGCGTTGCGGGAGCAATAGGCCCTCCGCCCTGCTGGGGCTCGGGCCTAATTAGCAGACATCCAACAGGTGAGAAGAGAAAAGTAAAATTAAGGCATGCCTAAACCAAACTGAACGTCCCACTTTGTCCATAGTCCTTCAAAATTGTCCATTTTCAGTTCAAGGCCGAATGAGATTTTTTCCATTTTACGAGTGTCCAAAGTAATTTTGATTGTCGGTGCAATTTTTGTTATGCATTTGATATGATGATGGCCTTTTTTGCCCCAGCCAGAAGTATGTTCCAGAAGTAACTGTTTATTGTGTCCACGGTAGGAGTTCTGAGGCCCAAATACATAGTTTGTTAATCCATTTATTGATCTCGGTCCAAAAATTCTGAGCAACAGGACAGTATCAAAACACTTGATTGTGGTTTGCCTCCTGGTTTGCAGCAGTCTCTCAATGGGAATCTCCCTGGGAATAACTGGCACTTTGACATGATGTCATGAAAAAACATGACACATTTTCCAACAGAATTCCCTCCAAACATGTGATTGTGTGACATCTACCTTCCCACTCTTCATCCTCCAGAACAAAGTTGCCTTCTTTTTCCCATTTATTTTTGATATATATTCTTGATTGACACCTTTATACCATTTGTTATCCAGATTTTAAAATCTCAAATCTGTGCTGTTAGGTGCAAAACCCTGATTATGCCATCCAGTTTAAGATTTTAACATCCTTGGTTAAGTTGTATGCTTTGATTAGGCCTTTCCAAGTTGCATGAACATATTTCATCAGAGGATTCTCCACTTCTTCCAAACGACTCAACCGCCCGTCATCTGCCAGTAATAGTCTGTACAGGAACTCTCAATATTTTACCTTTGAGTTTCATATTCTGGGTCACACCAGTCAAGCAATGCTCTGCTTTGAGCTGAAATAAAGTACATTTTCAAGGCAAACAAGGTAAACCCATGCATGGACAATAAAGGATTATCTTATCTTATCGTGTCTTATCTTAAACCCCAACCTCCTTTTTCTTTTGTAAAGTTTTAAAATCGGATACAGATTTTTCCCTTACCGCACCTAAATATCTAAGAATTTCCGTTTGTCATTTAAATGGATAGTCATTCTAAAGGTCAAAGGGAGTGGCCAGAATGAGATCATTTCATTTTTTTGAGATATTTATTTTGTATCCAGACATCGGACCGATTTTTTTAAGAAATTCACATCAGTCACATTGGGCATGGAACATTTCCGGTTTGATCAAATATATTAGCAGGCACTTTTATTTTCCATCCCATAATTTGTTCATCAACACCATGAATCCTTTTGATTGTCTAATATGTTGGGCCAATGGTTCCAAATACAAAGCAGACAGGAGGGGAGACCAGACACAGCCCTGCCTTGCCCCCTTTCCAGAGTCAGTGGATCTACAGTGGGTGAATGATTTAAATACTCACTTCTTGAGGTTTGATCAAGCACCCACCCCTCCCCCTGCACAGCTGCATGCCCTCTCTTCCACAGCCGGACAATGGCCCACCCCCGTTCCCCTTCAAACCTCTGTTCCGGCCCATCAGCTCCTCACTTCGCCTGGACTCACCCATCCCCCCAGCACACAGTCCCCTTGCCAACCACTGACTGTCACAGCAGCACAGGTGAGGAGTGAGCTGAAGAGGATTAAAGTGAGGAAGGCAGCAGGACCTGACGGCATCAGCCCCAGGCTCCTTAAGTCCTGCGCAGATGAACTGTGTGGAGTTATGGAGCATGTCTTCAACATGAGCCTGAAGCTGAGGGTGGTACCACAGGTCTGGAAGACCTCCTGTCTGGTACCTGTGCCTAAGACACCGCGCCCCAAAGACCTCAACAGCTTCAGGCCAGTGGCTCTCACGTCCCACCTGATGAAGACACTGGAGCTGGTCCTGGACCACCTCCGCTCCACCGTGAGCTCAGCCATGGACCCGCTGCAGTTTGCATATCGGCCTGGCATCGGAGTGGAGGACGCCGTCATCTCCCTGCTGCACCGCTCTCTCTCTCACCTGGAGAAGCCTGGCAGCTCTGTGAGGATCCTGTTCTTTCATCTCTCCAGCGCCTTCAACACCATCAGCTCCTGAGGGACAAGCTGGAGACAACTGGTGTGGAGTATGACCTGGCAGAGTGGATCCTGGACTACCTCACAGACCGACCCCAGTTTGTGAGAGCACGGAACTGTGTGTCTGACACTCGGACCTGCAGTGTGAGGGACCTGCAGTGTGGGGGACCTGCAGCGTGAGGGACCTGCAGCGTGAAACGCGGGGAAGACCAAGGAGATGGTGGTGGACTTCCACAGAGGCCACGCCCTTCTTCTTCTTCTTCTTCTTCTTCTTCTTCTTCTTCTTCTTCTTCTTCTTCTTCTCGGGACCAACCCCCCTATTTTTCACCCAGTGAACATTGACGAAAAGTCACAAAAATCTGCACACCTCTAAAAATCGTGCCTCTCTACATTCTGGCTATTTCCCTTTTCTAAAATAAAAAATTGGCGCGTCGGCGCCCCCAAATGTACCAAAAATGCATTGAGAGATAGGAAATGACCCCCAAAAAATCTGATCGTAGAATCATGAAATTTGGCGCAAAAGTAGATGGTGACAAGAGAAGTAAAAAATATTACTACGGCAACGCCGTCCGCCCAACCAAATGTCGGCCATATTGGTTCAAAAATGGCTAAGCATGACTCGGGAGTTTTTCCAAACGTCGTACTTTTACGAACTCCTCCCAGGGCGTTGGCCCTAAAAAGCTGAAATTTGGTGAAAATGGTACTGAGGAGTGGGACATCAAAAGTTATTCAAATTACATTGACCCTCTCACGGTCTCGGTGCGGCGAAGCCGCAAACTGTAGCTAGAATTTCAGAAAACTCCCAAATTTAACATTTCTGCCGTTTGCGCAGATAAAGTCCGAATTGCGTCAAATTAGAATCAGTTGTTAAACTCTTTGCTCTAAACCTACTTGAAGTGAAATAAATTAATTTGGCACCACAGCGCCCCCTACAGATTTTATATGGAGGTTAAATGTTTAGTTTTGCGAAATTTTATGAAATTTGACACACAACTCAATTTTAGCCACATCAAAAAAGTCAATGAGACCCATGTCATAATTGTTATGGCGTTGCCTTCCACGTTATTCCAATGGGGAAATCGCCAGAAAATGTTTACACTTTAGACTTTCACAAACTCCTCCCCCTCAGGGCGTCAGCCCTATTAACCTGAAATTTGGTGAGACTCATCGTCAGGACCATCAAAAGTTATCCACATTTTTATTCAAAGAGTCACGGTGTCTGTGCGGCAAAGCCGCACATTTTGCCAAGAATTCAAAATAAAATTGCTTTTTGATGGTAAAACAAAGGGGAGAAGATGTGACAGCGTCACAGATTCAGCAGTAGATCTAATAAAAGGACAATTGGGGCGCGTTAGCGCCCCCTCCTCTTGCGGCGTGGCGGCGGCGTGGCGAGGGCCGATCATTGCCGCTTGCGGCTATATTTTTATTATTATTATCTTATTTTTATCTTTATCTTTTTATTTTTATTCATCTATTTTATTTTATTTCCCCCCCTCCATTCCATATTAAGATATGAGAGGAGTTTTGTTCATAAGAGTTCTATTATCCTATAATCTGTCCTTTTCCTCCTGTTTCGACTGCAGTGGAACAACCACATTTCCCCTTGTGTGGATATTAAAGGATTATCTTATTTTATCTTATCTGTCAGATGACCTTGATTTTAATTGTTGATGTTGGACCATCGTAAAGAGCCCCAATATTTTTTATCAATTTGAAATTTGTTAAGCACTTTAAATAAACACAGCCAGCTACAGAATCAAAAGCTTTCTCAGCTTACAAACTAATTATTACGGCTTTGTTTTGTTGTGTTTGTATAGGATTCATTGTGTGTAAAGATGGTCTTATGTCGTCTTGTGTGTGTCTCATTGTGTGTAAAGATGCTCTTATGTCGTCTTGTGTGTGTCTCATTGTGTGTAAAGATGCTCTTATGTCGTCTTGTGTGTGTCTCATTGTGTGTAAAGATGCTCTTATGTTGTCTTGTGTGTGTCTCATTGTGTGTAAAGATGGTCTTATGTCGTCTTGTGTCTGATCTTTGTGGATTCAGTTTGGAGGATTCTTTAGGGCGTTATTGAGCTGTAATACGATATACATTCAGAATAGAAATGGGTCTATATCAAGTTGATCCATCCATAAGGGATACGATGGCCTCTTTCCATCTGGAGGGTCTGTGTTTTCTGAGTTGAAGTACCCAGTTGAAAGTTGCCTAAAGGAAAGTAGTAAGGGCGTCTTTTAGAGCAAATTGTATTTCCAACACTGTTATTTCAGCTGTTATTTTGTTCTTCTGACATAGCAGCCACATTTTGGATGTACAGAAAGGAATCATGTATCATATACTTTATCTTCTGGATTTCTAAAAATACTTTTTTTATTGAAGGATTCAAATGCATTACATCACTTTGCCATCCTTCCTGTGAAGTCATATTATTCATTTCTCCTCTTAATTTAAAAAAAAAAAACAACTCCCCTTCTTGGCATAATTTTCTTCCAACAATTGTAATTTTTCTTGCAGATCATTTAGCTTTATCTCATTTTGTTTCATTTTTCCTGAGGCTACGGCCATAATTTTTCCTCTCATTCAGAGAATGGGGGGAGAAGTTTCCCAAGTATAATGTTCCTCCAGATAAGTCTTAATATTGTTATACATTTTTCCTTAAACAAAGGGCAGGCGCGTTTTTTCATTTTTCTTCCAAATCCACAGAAATGGAGATAGGAGCATGATCACTTAAAGGTTGAATGGACGATTTTTTTGGGCCCAAATCTTAGTCTTATTTCCTCGTGGCGTGGACTGCCAATTAGTCCTGCCACGTATCAATCATAAAACGCACCTACTGCACCTGCAGAGCCTCGTTCACCTGCAGCCGCGTGCAGCTCGTCCCCACGTTTTTGCGTGCCTAAGCGCATGGATCTATCATAATATAGTTCCCTCAGTGTACGGGGCAAAATGAAGACAGAGAAAGACAGTTCGAGCTGACACAGAAGTGGACAGAAATCTACGGGAGACGAGAGATGTGATGCGATCCGTCGCGCTAATAAACAAACGCACGTGTGTGTTGTATCAGTCCACACGGGGGAGTGGCATGTGCACGGGGGAGTGGCATGTGCACGGGGGAGTGGCATGTGCACTTCCACCGAAATCGCCGAAAAATCGTCCATTGCGCCTTTAAGTGTATTGTGTTTATATCTGCGTCAGTGATTTTAGATCTGTCTTTATTGAGAATTAAGAAATATTCTATTCTGCAATAGAATATTTATATATGGATGGATGTATGGATACAAAAAATGGTATACTGGCGTTCCTTATGGTTAATTTCCCTCCAGATGTCAATCAATCCTATACTCATTAATTTACGTAACTTCTTATTTATTGTTTTTCCAGAGCCTCTTGAGTTTGACACGTCTTATGTAGGTTGAATACAGCGATTCCAGTCACCACCACAGATCAGGGTTCCCTCAGAGTGGTTCACAATCAGGTCCATGACCAATATTCGTCTTAACCCGTACATATCTGCCTTCTGTTCAAAAGCTATATGGTTTGAAATCAATATAATCAATATAAAACTCCCCTTTTTTTATGGTTGATTCAATGTCGTTCATATGTCTCTTGTAAATATATAATGCAGATTATTTCTTTTCTAAATGTTGTAAATAAAGAAAGAAATGTTTGATTGAGTTCAATATGCCGTTAATATTAAAGGTGCTTGTAACACTTCTGATGCCATTAGGTCAATTTGATTGATCTTGATCATTTTTGAATGTTTTTAAACTCTCTGGTCAGACTCAGCAAACATACACAATAACCACACGAACACAAAACAGATGAAAAGATAAAATAGGAAAAAAGGGCTCTCGCTGGAAACAAGCATCGAACCCAAAACCTGATCATGTAAGTGATCGTAAAGGGGAGGGGGATTCCTAGTGAAAACTTTCAGTATTATCTCCTTCCTCTCCTTGTGGGACCCCACAAGCCTGAGGTTGGGTCTACGTAAGCTAACCTCCAAATCCAGGATCTTATTTTTCATATTATTGTTCTCTGTCTACAGAGTTATCCCTTTGGCCTGCAGTGCCTCCATCTTGTCCCTCATGGTCTGGAGCTCGTCCGTAAATACGCTGTCCAGCTTCATCCATGAGTGCTCCATCTGCACCTGTCTCTTTTAGCTCCTTTATATCAGATTCAAATCGGGCCGTACCAAGCGCTGCGCTCATTTCTTCCTTTAACATCGTCATTGTTAGTTTCTTAAGTTTCTCATGCCTGACAGCTAGGGGGCGATACTGTTCTGTTTACCTGTATTACGTGTCTAGGAGGGACCGAGGTAGACGTTGTTGTGTTGGCTAACGTGAACGTGGTGTTGGCTGAATATATGAACCAAACCTAAAGTGGAGTTATCATTTGGACTAACATTGGTAGCAGAGGATGGTTAGTAACTACAGAGTCCCGCCATCGTTTGAAGAGGGAAAACCCTATGAAAGCTGGAAGAATGAAGTCGGCATGTGGATTAGAGTTGCCGATTTGAAGAAAAAAAACAAGCTCTTGCCGTGGCGTTGGCGCTATCTGGAAGAGCACGGGAGACGGCGATGGAAATTCCGGTTGATGATTTAAACAAAGACACGGGAATTGCCGCTCTTTTTGGTAAACTTGATAGTTTGTTCCTAAAAGAAGAGAAAGATCGCATCTACGAAGCGTACACGAACTTTGACCGGATGATGAAAAGTGGAAACGTGTCCATGGTGGACTATATTATTGATTTCGAACAGCGATATTCGCGTGTGCGCAATTACAACATGGAGCTACCGATGCAGTTTTGGCTTTTAAACTGCTGGACACCGCGTGCTTGGATACGACGGACAGACAGCTGGCTCTAACTGTGTGCACGGATTTGACATTCGCCTCTATGAAGTCCGCTTTGAAGAGAATATTTAGCAGGAAAACGATTGCATTAGTCAAGAATCTGTTTTTGCAACGGAGCAGCGATGTCAAAACAGGCCCTGGCAACAGGCCCTGGCCATCCATCCATCTTCTGTCGCTTTATCCGGGGCCGGGTCGCGGGGGCAGCAGTCTGAGCAAGGACTCTCATACTTCCTTCTCCCCAGACACTTCCTCAAACTCCTCCGGGGGGATCCCGAGGCGTTCCCAGGCCAGCCGAGAGACATAGTCTCTTCAGCGTGTCCTGGGTCTTCCGCAGGGCCTCTTCCCGGTGGGACATGCCTGAAACACCTCCCGAGGAAGGCGCCCAGGAGGCATCCGGAACAGATGCCCGAGCCATCTCAGCTGGCTCCTCTCGACGTGGAGGAGCAGCGGCTCTACTCCGAGCTCCCCCCGAGTGACCGAGCTCCTCACCTTATCTCTAAGGGAGCGCCCAGCCACACGGCGGAGGAAACTCATTTCGACCGCTTGTATCCGCGATCTTGTTCTTTCGGTCACTACCCAAAGCTCATGACCATAGGTGAGGTCAGAACGTAGAGCGACCGGTAAATAGAGAGCTTTGCCTTTCGACTCAGCTCCCTCTTCACCACCACTGCACCGATCCAACTGTCAATCTCACGCTCCATCCTTCCCTCACTCGTGAACAAGACCCCGAGATACTTGAACTCCTCCACTTGGGGCAAGGACTCCCCACCCACCTGGAGAGGGCAAGCCACCTTTTTCCGGTCGAGAACCATGGCCTCGGATTTGGAGCTGATTCTCATCCCAGCCGCTTCACACTCGGCTGCAAACCGTCCCAGTGCATGTTGCAGGTCCGGGTTTGATGGAGCCATCAGGACAACATCGTCTGCAAACAGCAGAGATGAGATCCTGTGGTCCCCAAACCGGACACCCCCGACACCTGACTGCGCCTAGAAAATTATGAACAGAACCGGTGACAAAGGGCAGCCCTGGCCGGCAATGCGAACACAGCTCCTGCTCCGGTCATACAGGGACCGGACAGCCCTGAGCAAAGGGCCCCGGACCCCGTACTCCCGGAGCACCCCCCAAAGGACACCCCGAGGGACACGGTCGAAAGCCTTCTCCAGATCCACAAAGCACATGTGGACTGGTTGGGCAAACTCCCATGAACCCTCGAGCACCCGATGGAGGGTATGGAGCTGGTCCAGTGTTCCACGACCGGCACGAAAACTACTCTGCTCCTCCTGAATCCGAGGTTCGACTATCGGTTGGATTCTCCTCTCCAGTACCTTGGAATAGACCTTACCCGGGAGGCTGAGGAGTGTGATCCCTCTGTAGTTGGAACACACCCTCCGGTCCCCCTTCTTGAACAGGGGGACCACCACCCCGGTCTGCCAGTCCAGAGGCACGGTCCCCGAACGCCACGCGATGTTGCAGAGACGTGTCAACTAAGACAGTCCTACAACATCCAGAGACTTTAGGTACTCAGGGCGGAGCTCATCCACCCCCGGAGACCTGCCACCGAGGAGTTTGCGAACAACCTCAGTGACTTCAGCTTGGGTGATGAGCCAGCCTCCGAGTCCCCGGTCTCTACTTCCTCTTCGGAAGACGTGACTGAGGGATTAAGGAGATCCTCAAAGTATTCCTTCCACCGTCCGGCGCCTCAGGAGGGGGAAGCAGTGCCTCACCAACACCGTTTACGGTGCGGGTGGAGGCCTGTTGACCTCGACTGGGGGTGTCGTCGGACGGTTTGCCAGAATTTCTTTGGTGCCGACCGATAGTCCTCCTCCATGGCCTCCCCGAACTCCTCCCAGGCCCGGGCCCTCTGCGACAGCACGAGCCGCGGCTTGCTTGGCCTGCCGATACCTGTCGATGACCTCCGGAGACCTACAAACCAGAATGGCCTGATAGGCCTCCTTTTTCAGTCTGACGGCAACCCTTACTTCCGGTGTCCACCACCGGGTTTGGGGGTTGCCGCCACGACAGGCACCTGAGACCTTGCGACCACAGCTCCGAGCAGCCACATCAACAATGGAGGCGGAGAACATGGTCCACTCGGACTCAATGTCCCCAACCTCCCCCGGGACATGGGAGAAGCTCTCCCGGAGGTGCGAGTTGAATACCTTACTGACAGAGGGCTCCACTAGACGTTCCCAACAGACCCTCGCAATGCGCTTGGGTCTGCCAAGTCTGTCCGGCTTCCTCCTCCTCCAGAGGATCCAACTCACCACCAGGTGGTGATCGGTTGACAACTCTGCCCCTCTCTTCACCCGAGTGTCCAAGACACGCGGCCGGAGGTCAGATGACACGACAACAAAGTCGATCATTGACCTCCGGCCTAGGGTGTCCTGGTGCCATGTGCACTGATAAACACCCTTGTGCTTGAACTTGGTGTTTGTTATGGACAATCCGTGGCTAGCACAGAAGTCCAATAACTGAACACCGCTCGGGGTCAGATCAGGGAAGCCGTTCTTCCCGATCACCCCTCTCCAGGTGTCACTGTCATTGCCGTGTGGACGTTGAAGTCCCCCAGTAGAACAACGGAGTCCCCGGTCGGTGCACTGTCCAGTACCCCTCCCAAGGACTCCAAGAAGGCCGGGTACTCTGCACGCGGGCCCCGTGGGGTAAGACCCAGCCACCAGGCGCTCGCCATGGAGTACCCATCCCAGGCCTGGCTCCAGGATGAGGCCCCGGTGACGCCGATCCGGGCGACGTAAACGGCCTTGCTTTTGTCGTCATCATAAGAGGCTTCTGAACCGATCTTTGTCTGACCCGTCACCTAGGACCTGTTTGCCTTGGGAGACCCTACAAGGGGCTTGAAGCCCCCGACAACATAGCTCCCGGGATCATTCGGGCACTCAAACCCCTCCACCATGTTAAGGTGTCGGTTCAAGGAGAGGGGCAACAGGGCGCCAGAGCGAAAACTCCACTGCCCGGTACTAACCCGCTGGACAAGTTCGGACGGTGGTCAAAGTGTGCTGTATGCCAAAGTACGTTTTATTGGGCAAAAAACTGTCCACACAAAGGTGGGAGTGTTCAAATTATTGAAGAAAAGACAAACGTGGAAGAGTGTAACATTACACTGTTTACAAAAGAATCACCGACAGATGCAGAAATATTCATGACTGAATGTTTTCGCTTCGCTATAATAGACACTGCTTGCACTAGGACAGTGTGTGGACAACAGTGGACAGTGTGTGGACAACAGTGGACAGTGTGTGGACAGTGGACAGTGTTTGGACAACAGTGGACAGTGTGTGGACAGTGAACAGTGTTTGGACAACAGTGGACAGTGTGTGGACAACAGTGGACAGTGTTTGGACAACAGTGGACAGTGTTTGGACAACAGTGGACAGTGTGTGGACAGTGGACAGTGTTTGGACAACAGTGGACAGTGTGTGGACAACAGTGGCTGGACGACTACATTAATGTGTCTGGAAAGAAAAACATTAAGTCTATGATCAAAACTGAAACACAAAGTCATAGGCCCTTCAAGTTTGGAGATGGAAAAGTGGTGCACTCTGTCAAAAAGGTTACGATCCCAGCTAAGATTGGCACCACAAAGTGTAATATAGAAACCGAAGTTGTCCCTGTTAACATCCCCCTGCTTTTGAGCAAGACATCTCTAAAAAGGGCAGGAACAGTTCTGGACATGGAAAATGACAGTGCTGTGATGTTCAATCAACCTATCAAACTGGACTTTACAAGCTCGGGACATTACTGTGTGAACATGAACATTGACAGTGAAGATAAATCTTTTGTTAATGCTGCTCAGATATTAACAACTACTGAGGAAGAAGTGCTGACAAGCACAGACAAAATGGACACAAGCGAGAAGACAAAAGTTTTAGAGAAACTTCATAAGCAGTTTGGGCATGCTTCTGCTGACAAACTACAAAGGCTTTTAAGTAGTTCTGGAAACAAAGACACAGAACGCATTGGCTTACTACAAAAGGTTGTAAGTCAGTGTGAAGCATGTCAAAAGTACAGCTGGCCTACCACTGGCTTCAACGTATAATGAGACTGTAGCTGTAGATCTGCACAAGCTTGAGCCAGGGCTGTGGTACCTACATATCATCGACCAGTTCACTCGATTTAGTGCAGTGTCCTGACCACCAAGAGATCCTCTGAGATCGTTGAATATTTTATTCATGATTGGATCAGTGTGCACGGCCCACCACGAAAGTTGTTCAGTGACAATGGTGGGGAGTTTAATAATGAAGAAGTGAGAGACATGGCTGAAAACATTAATATGAAGTAAAAACCACACCCGCATACAGCCCCTGGAGTAATGGGCTGTTAGAACGCCACAACCAAACTTTAACAGAGATCATACTCAAAGTGAAAACGATTACTAGATGTGACTGGAGCACTGCCATGGACTGGGCTCTTATGGCAAAGAACTGTATGCAAAGTGTCCATGGTTACAGCCCACATCAGCTTGTGTTTGGGCAGAATCCTAACCTACCTTCGGTGTTGATTGACAGACCACCTGCTCTAGAGGGCACCACTAAAAGTGAGTGGGTTGCCAAACACATTTCAGCTCTGCACACTGCAAGGAAGGCCTTTACAGAAGCAGAATGCTCCGAACGAATACGGAAAGCGCTAAAGAAACAGATACGTCACAACGATGAGAGGTATGAACAGGGAGACAAAGTGTTTTACAAACGTGTGGACTGTCCAGAGTGGAAAGGGCCTGCGGTGGTCATTGGGCAGGACGGTGCTGTTGTTTTTGTTAGACACGGTGGCACCTGTGTCAGAGTTCACCGACTTAGGCTGAGGAAAGCCAATCAGGAACATGAGGAACCTCAGACCAGCTGTGATGAAGAAAACAATGAGGACGAACAACACTCATATGACATAAATGAGGATACCGAAGAGACAAATGCAGAAAACAATGATCCTCCACCCGCTCTTGAATATGCTGGGGCAGAGAGACGGGGTGCTGGAAATATAAAGACTGGCCAAATTGTTACATTCAGAAACGTAGAGAGTGGTGTTTCACGTACTGCTAAAGTGTTAGGACGTGCTGGAAAAGCCACCGGAAAATATAAGGACTGGTATAACTTTGAGCTGCTTGAGCCTACTGAGGTGGCGGGAAACAATGAAGCAGTGGATCTGTTACAGCTGGAAGATCTTCAAGTCCAGGTTCAGGCTCCTGGTGGTGACACATGCGAGGATGTTTTTGTCACTAAGGATTTGTCATTTGATGAAGCCAAGTCCAATGAAATAAAAAGTTGGATACAAAACAACGTTTTTGAGGAAGTTGAGGACAAAGGAGAAAAGTGCATTTCCACTCGGTGGGTGTGCACTCTAAAAGAGACAGAGAACGGATTAGTACCAAAAGCCAGGCTTGTTGCGCGAGGATTTGAGGAGCTACAAGCTACTCTCCAACCTGTGCTTCAGAGTCCCTGAGGCTCTTAGTGGCAGTCAGTTGTCAGAAACAATGGCAACTTCGTTCAATGGACATAAAATCTGCCTTCTTTCAAGGACTGGAACTGTCTAGAGACATTTTCATCAGACCTCCTCCAGAAGCTAATAGCACTGGTGTACTTTGGAAACTGCGAAAATGTGTGTGTGGTCTAGCTGATGCCTCATATCTAAAGTTGACCCTGCAGTATTCTACTGGTTAGATGAGGACACAAATGTAACTGGTGTACTAGCTTGTCATGTTGATGATTTCATTTGGGGAGGTACACATATGTTTTCCATGACTGTCATACCGTATCTCAGATCAAAGTTCAATGTTGGTCGTGAAGCTCAGGATAGCTTTTCTTATGTGGGTGTGGAATTGGTTACTTTGGGTAAAAGGTACAAATACACCAAGAGACATACATTCAACATTTACATCCCATACCTCTCACACTCTCACAGGCAGCAGAGCCTCACGGGCAGCAGACCCTCACAGGCAGCAGACCCTCACGGGCAGCAGACCCTCACGGGCAGTAGACCCTCACGGGCAGCAGAGCCTCACGGGCAGCAGACCCTCACGGGCAGCAGACCCTCACAGGCAGAAGAGCCTCACGGGCAGCAGACCCTCACGGGCAGCAGAGCCTCACGGGCAGCAGAGCCAGGCTCACCCCTCACTGAAGCAGAGCAAGATCAGCTCAGATCTAAGATAGGGCAACTTCTGTGGGTTGCCAGACAGAGCAGACCTGATGCCATGTTTGATGCAAGTAACTTAGCATCAAATCTTAAACAGGCGACTGTACAGACTATTAATGAAGCAAAGAGTTGTGTGCAAACTGAAGGCTAAGTCTGGTAAAGACAGTAACTTAAAATGTGTTACTTCTTCTACTCATCTTTTGGTAATCTGTCAGATGGAGGAACTCAAGGTGGGCACTTTATTGTTTTAATGGATGACAATGGATGTTTTTTCTCCTATCTCATGGCAGTCAAAGAGAATCAAGAGAATTGTTAGAAGTAAGGCAAGGCAAGGCAAGGCAAGTTTATTTGTAGAGCACATTTCATACACAAGGCAATTCAAAGCTTCACAGCAGGAAAAATGCATTCAAATCACAAAGAAATTACAGAAACAGAAATACAATAAAATTAACTAAATTAAAAATTATCAATCCAACTGATTTTCTAAACTAATAAAATCACAAACAAAAGAGAAGAGTGCAAAGAAAAAATACTTTCAGTCATATGCGCAGCTAAACAAAACTGTTTTTAGCTTAGATTTGAACATTGTCAGAGTAGAAGCCTGTCTCACATCTTCAGGAAGACTGTTCCAGATTTTAGCTGCATAAAACTGAAACGCAGATTCCCCATGTTTTGTCCTGACTCTGGGCACCAGCAGGAGGCCGGTCCATGTTTTGTCCTGACTCTGGGCACCAGCAGGAGGCCGGTCCCTGAGGTCCTCAGAGTCCGAGATGGTTCATATGGCACTAACATATCCAAGATGTACTTTGGTGCTAGGCCATGGAGAGACTTGTACACAAGCAGAGCTGCTTTAAAGTCTATTCTCTGAGCCACAGGGGGCAGTGCAGAGACCTGAGAACAGGACTAATGTGATCATACTTCCTGGTTCTAGTCAGGACTAATGTGATGGTACTTCCTGGTTCTGGTCAGGACCCGAGCAGCAGCGTTCTGGATGTCCTGCAGCTGTTTTACAACTCGTTTGGAGAGACCAGTGAGCAGGCCGTTACAGTAGTCTAATCTACTGGAGACAAACGCATGGATAAGTCTCTCTAAATCTGGTTTTGACACTATATTTTTGATTTTGGCAATGTTTTTTAGATGGTAAAAAGCTGCTGATATTATTGATTTGACGTGGCTATTAAAGTTCAAGTCTGAGTCCATTATTACCCCCAGATTTCTAACTTGGTTTGTAGGTTTTAGAGCGAGACTCTGGAGGTGACCGCTAACACTTTCTCTTTGTTTCTGTGGGCCAAAAACGATTATTTCAGTCTTGTCTGAGTTCAGCTGGAGAAAGTTGTTTTGCCTCCACACACTGATCTGTTGGATGCAGTGACAGAGTGAATCTACTGGTCCATAGTCACCTGCCGATAGTGAAACATAGATCTGAGTGTCGTCTGCATAATTGTGATAGGACACATTTTCACTGCGTATCAACTGACCCAACGGCAGCATGTAGAGGTTGAACAGAAGGGGACCCAGGACTGACCCTTGGGGCACTCCACAGGTCAGGGTCATGTGGTCTGAGACACAGCTACCAATTTCAACAAAGTACTTCCTGTCTTCCAGATAGGACCTTAACCAGTTTAGGGCAGTGCCAGTGATGCCCACCCAGTCCTCTAGTCTCTGTAAGAGGATCCCATGATCGACAGTGTCAAAAGCAGCACTCAGATCTAACAGAATTAAGACTGAGGCTTTGCCCGTGTCAGTGTTCAGGCGGATGTCATTTGTCACCTTGACAAGAGCAGTCTCAGTGCTGTGATGAGGTCTAAAACCTGACTGAAAAACATCAAATGAGTTGTTTATTAAGAGGAAATCTGTGAGCTGTTGGTAAACAACCTTTTCAAGGACTTTGCCCAAAAATGGCAGATTAGAGATGGGCCGGTAATGACTTAGTACTGCGGCATCAAGACTGCTCTTCTTTAGGAGAGGCTTTATGACCGCAGTTTTCAAAGACATTGGGAATGTTCCAGATTGAAGCGACATGTTAACTATGTGAGTGAATGGTGCTAACAAACTGTTCAGCACAGACTTTAGAAATCTGGTGGGTAACACATCAAGGCAGCATGTAGATGAACTCAGACTGGTGATGATCTCATGGACAGTTTTGTCAGTTACTGGTGCAAAGTGAGTTAGCTCTAAGTGTCTTGGTGGTTTTAGGGTAATTTTTTTGCATTGTGGGATTCATAGCATTTTTAATGCCCTGAACTTTGTCATTAAAGAATAATGCAAACTCATTACACTTGGATGTGGAAATGAGTTCTAACGGCAGCTGAGCTGGAGGGTTTGTTAATCTGTTTACTGTGGCAAACAGGACACGCGAGTTGTTACTGCAGCTTCCAATTATTTCAGAAAAATATCTTTCCCTAGTTCTACATAAGATTAGGTTGTACATGTTCAGCTTTTCTTTGTAAATCTCTTTTTGAACCTGGAGCTTTGACTTGCTCCATTTCCGTTCGGCCCTGCGGCACTCCCTTTTCTGTGCCCTGACCGAATCATCATTTCTCCACGGCGCCTTCTGCTTATTTTTAACCATTTTAGCCTTTATAGGGGCGATGGTGTCCAGAACATTCAAAACACTAGATGTAACAGAGTTCAACAAATCATTTACATTAGAACATGAGACATTTTCAAAGTTTATCATTTCCATAAACAGTGCACCTGTGCCATCACTTATGTGACTCCTCTGAACAACTGCAGGACCAACCGGAGGTTGGGGATAAACAGACAGGTCAAAGAAGACACAGAAATGATCAGACAGAGCAACATCGATCACATTAACATTTGAAATATTTACCCCCTTTGTAATTATGAGATCTAGAGTGTGTCCTTTGCTGTGGGTGGGGCCTCTCACATGCTGAGTAAGACTGAAGGTTTCAAGGACAGCATCAAGCTCTTTAGCGTTTCTGTCACAAACATTATCAACATGCACGTTGAAATCACCTGTAATGACCAAACCATCAAAGTCTGTGCATATGACTGAAAGCATCTCAGTAAAATCATCAATAAAACTTTGGCAGTGCTGGGGAGGCTTGTATAAAACAATGAAGAGAATGGATGGAGATCGTTTTAGCTCCATTTTAAAGGATACATACTCAAATGATGAAAACACCCCAAAAGACAACCTGCGGGTAATTATTTCATCTCTAAAGACAGCACAGACTCCACCCCCTTTTTTGTTTTCTCGTGTTTCAGATTCAAATTTAAAGTTGGGTGGAGCAGATTCTATCAGAACTACATTTCCTGTGTTTTTGTCAAGCCATGTTTCAGTTAAAAACATAAAATCAAGATTATAAGAAGAAATAAAATTATTAATTAAGAGAGATTTGTTACATAAGGATCTGACATTTAGCACAGCAAGTTTCAGACTAGTTTCAGTGGGACTGGGCTTTATCTTTTCACAGGGAATATGAATCACATTTCTCAGATTGGGCCTGACTCGCATTTTGTTTTTCCATCTGTGTGATGATGTGACTACAGAAATAGCACTAGGGGGGGCTCTTTTTACATAGGGCCCCGGGTTGGTTTGATTTTTAATGTGACAATAAGTCCCGGCAACGCTGAGACCCAGTGCATCCTAGCTATGGGAGATACCAGGTAAAAGGCGAGGTTGGATGGGTGGTGGGGCTTTTGTAGCCAAGGAAAGTTTGGGACCAGGTGAGAGGCGAGGGGGGATGGGTGGTGGGGCTTTTGTTGGTGTAGTCGGCATAGCCCTTGCTATATTGGGCGTGAGTGGAGCCATCTTAATGCCTGATTTGATCAGACTTTCAAAATGGCTGGGAAGGCCCATGGGTGAGAGTGGAGATGAGAAGGAGAATGATGAATCTTTAGTGGGAGTAGATGTTGCAGGGGGAACCCAGGGCTGGTGTGAAGGCAGGGGCGATGACAGGGATGTTGTTGGGCTTGTCACAGATGGGTCCAAGGCCTTTGAAGATTGTTCCTTTGCTGGAGGCGGTGGAGGTGAATGTGGAGCAGCTGGAGCTGAATCCTTTGCTGGTGGTGGTGGAGCAGCTGCTGATGAATCCTTTGGTGGAGGCTGAGGTTGTGGTGCTTTTGATGTTGAAACATTGGCTCGGTCTCTGGCTGATGGAGCAGGAATTCTTCTCTCATTCCTCTCTTCTCTAACTATCTGCTCAGGACCCTGTCCAGGCCCAGTCCAATGCCTCAGAGCGTGGAGCAGGTTCTCTGTTAGCACCCTCACTCCACCTCTGCATAGGTGGGGGCCATTTCTCTTAAACAGGTCCTCTCGTTTCCAGAATAGATAGAAGTTCTCAATGTAGTGTAGTCCTCTCGGGGAGCACTCTTTGGACAGCCATGTGTTCAGCTGAAGAAGCCGGCTAAACTTGTTTATCCTCCTGTCGATGTTTGGAAGAGGTCCACTTATGAAAGTTTTGATTTCCATTTTATCAAGCACGTCGAATAACTTCAAGAAGTCTTTTTTCAAAACTTCAGTCTGTTCCCGCCGCATGTCCACTGCACCCACGTGCACAATCAGCTGTTTAGCTCCTCCATGCTTAGCCATAATATTTGGAAGGAGTGACGTTATCTCAGAAACAGTGGCGCTTGGAAAAGAATGTGTGTTTATCTTTTCATGCGTCACGTGACTTATCGCGCCGTCCCCAACTAAAACAATGACCTTGGCTCTTGGCACAGATCCTCCTCGCTGTATTTTGGCCACGTCATCTTTCCTTTTTTCATTTAATTCCATCTCTGAAAGTGGTAAAAATCTGTTGGTGAGCTGTATTTTAGGTGACTTCACGTTATCTTTGTATCGTTTAGGCTTTGCTCCAAGTTTGTTCCAAGAAACAGCCTGGTCTTTCTGGTTTTTAGACAGTTTTGGAAACGACACAGAGTCACTGCGGTTTAGGTTGAAAGTAGCAGTTTTTCTTGTAAAAAGTGTGCTCTTCTTACCGTCGGTTGACACAGGAATGGTATCGTGAAGAACTTTTTCAGATTCCAAAACAAATATCCGTGTTTTCAGCTCATTAATTTCTTGTTGATATTTCCGACAGCGTTCACAGTCTTTCTCACTTCTTCTCCCGGACATGTCGCTGGCGTCAGATATGTCGTTAAAACTGGAAAAATGTTCTTAAAATCCTTGGTTTACTTGAAAAAGTCTAAAGCAAAAATGTTTGGATGACAAAAACTGATTAAAAAGCAAAATAAATAAGGAAAGCAGCGATAGCAAGCGGAGCGAGCAAAAAAGCGTGTGCACTCTTCGGAAGCAGGAAGCAGATCCTGCAAGTACACTTGCAGGTGAAACTCTAGCAATGTCAGAAGGAATCGACAATGCAATCTTTCTCTCAACATTGTTCTCTGAACTTAACGAGGTCACTGATAACTTTTCTCTTGTTGATGCACTGAAGTCTACCAAGTTTGTCACAGAAAAACGACTGCGTTTAGAAATCAGTTCCATCAAAGAACTAATTCAAACTGAAAAGGTCCTTCAAGTGTTGTGGTCTGAAACCAAAGAGCAGCTTGCAGACTGCCTTACTAAAAAGGGAGCTTCCTCGGCCATGCTTCTTAAGGCTCTCCATGAAGGACATTGGACTGTTAAATGACTGTTCAACAACAACACTTACACTCATGTTATGTTGTGTTGCTATGTGGGTTTTTTTTTTATAAAGAGAGTGAGTTTGTTAGTTTCTTAAGTTTCACTTCTCTAAGTTTCACGTCTCATGCATGACAGCTAGGGGGCGATACTGTTCTGTTTACCTGTATTACGTGTCTGGGAGGGACCGAGGTAGACGTTGTTGTGTTGGCTAACGTGAACGTGGTGTTTGCTGAATAAATGAACCAAACCTAAAGTGGAGTTATCATTTGGACTAACAGTCATGTCGGGCCTGCTAGCCATTTTAGCCTTGTTACCTTGCGAGGGGGGCTGTTTTCAAGCAGAGCCATGGACTGTTAGCTTTGTCTGTTTCGTTTCCGTAGCGTTAACAGTCTTGTGTTTCCCAGTTTGTTCATCTCCTGCTCCTCGTTTCTTGGAACTTTGTGGGTAAAACTGTGGTTTTCAATATTTATTTGGGCAGCAGTGGAGCGAATGTGCATTCACGTTGACATCATACCTGAATGTTCAATTCAGTTATATGTATTTTATTAAAGCCCAAAATCTCAACAGCAGTTGCCTCAAGGGGCTAAAGTGAAAAAACAGATTCAACAATATTTATAGGGCTGATTCCATAACACAGGCGCTTGGTAGCTAAACGCTCTACCTCCTACAGTACTTTTAGAGACTCTTGGCACCACCAGAAGGCCGGCATTCTGAGAGCAAAGGGCTCTGTTTGGATGATATGGTTCTATAGCATCTTTGAGGTGGGAGGGGCCATGTCATTTATGGCTTTGTAGGTCAGGAGTAGAATTTTAAATTTGATTCTAAACTCGACAGGAGCCAGTGAAGAGACTCCAGCACCGGCGTAATGTGCTCTCTTCTTTTTGTTCCTGTTAGTAATCTTGCTGCTGCATTTTGAACCAGTTGAAAGCTTTTTATGGAGCTTTTAGGACACGCTGCAAGCAGGGAGTTACAGTAGTCTAATCTAGTCGTTACAAATGCATGGATAAGTTTTTCAGCTTTGCTTTTGGGCAAGAATTTTCAAACGTTAGCTATATCACGTAGATGGAAGTTTCAGTCTATTCAGGGTTAAAAAGCAGATAATTAAATATCATCCAGGTTTTTTTATATAGCACTAAGTCTGTCTATTTGATCGCTCTGATCGGGTTTCACTGATAAATATAGCTGTGTGTCATCTGCAGAGCAGTGGAAGTTAATGTCATGCTTTCGGCAGCATTTAAAGCGTTAACAGACAGTTGGATTGAGTACTGACCCCTGTGGCACACCATAAGTTACTTTAGAACAAGGTGAGGAGCTCTGGTTTACATTAACAAATTGGTACCTATCTGATGAATAGGATTTAAACCAGCTGAGGGCTGTTCCTCCAACACCTACATCACATTCTAACCTCTGCAGTAGAATGTTGTGGTCAATGGTGTCAAACGCTGAGGTCAGAACCAGGACTGAGACTCTGATGGGCTCTGAACCCTGCTGTGGTGGGCTCTGAACCCTGCTGTGGTGGGCTCTGAACCCTGCTGTGGTGGGCTCTGAACCCTGCTGTGATGGGCTTTGAACCCTGCTGTGGTGGACTCTGAACCCTGCTGTGGTGGGCTCTGAACCCTGCTGTGGTGGGCTCTGAACCCTGCTGTGATGGGCTTTGAACCCTGCTGTGGTGGACTCTGAACCCTGCTGTGGTGGGCTCTGAACCCTGCTGTGGTGGGCTCTGGACCCTGCTGTGGTGGGCTCTGAACCCTGCTGTGGTGGGCTCTGAACCCTGCTGTGGTGGGCTCTGAACCCTGACTGGAAAACTTCACATAAGTGATTGTCCTGTAGGGGGCGACAAAGCTGTTTTACTACAACTTTTTCAAGGATTTTATAGACGAAGGGAAGATTTGAAATAGGTCTGTAGTTTAACAATAGGTCGGGATCTAGATGAGTCTTTTTCAGAAGAGGTTTAATGACGTCATGTTTGAAGGACGTGGAACATAAACACTTCCTACTGAAGTATTTATTATATTCAGAATAGAGTCTATATTAGGGGGAGAATGTCTTTGAGGAGCTTGGAATGGGGTCTAGGACACAAGTTGAGCTTTTAGAGGACATAAGGGCTGAAGTTCTCTCTCTTGATCAACAGCTGTGATCCTTTCTAAGTTTACAGGTGGATTTATATGGGACGTTAGTTTTACAGCTTGTTCAGGGCGAATAGTGCGAGTCATTTCATCTCATTTATCTCTGATTTTTGTTATTTTATTGTTAAAAAAATAGGAGGAAATCATCAGAGCTGAGAGAAGCTGGGAGTGAGGGCTCTACTGCTGTGACAGTTTGTTACCATGACTACAGTGCTGAAACTTTTGTTGACCTCTATTACGTTTGAATAGTATCTGCTTTGGGCCTTACGCAGAGCCAGCTTATTGGACAGTAGCAGCTTTTCCTGCTTTTAGGGATTCTTCCGTGTGGGGGTGACAAAAATGTCTTTCTGATTTTCCAGGAGGCGTGTTTTGGCCTAATGACCTTCTGTTTTAACGGCGCTGCAACATCAAGAGCAGACTTCAGAGAATTCATGGTCAAGTCGACAAATTGGTCACTTACACTGCGACTAAAGTTGTTTGAATCTGAAACACTTGGAAACAAAAATGGGGGCGGTATCTGTGCAATCTTTAGAGATGAAATAATTATTGTCGGATTCTATTTTATCTGAGGAAACAAGACAAGGAGATGACCGTATATTTCAAAGAATTTGAATGTCTAACACTTACAAGCTAATACAGATTAAAAAAGCACAAGCTCTCCCTAACACATCTGTCAGGAACTCACGTCCTCACGCTTGACAATATAAACAGACATAATGAATATTCATGAAGGGTGATTCTGGTCACGCCCCTGGCTTCACTCAACGGCCCTTGTCCTGTTTTCTTCTGCAAAACTTATCGGAAGTGACATTTCTTTTTGCAAATGCGTGCGACTTCCAGCAGATGCGCGTCCTTGTGGTTTGACTGCTGCAGCTCACAGATTTCCTCTTAATAAACAACTCATTTGATGTGTTTAAGGTTTTAGACCTCATCACAGCACTGAGACTGCTGTTGTCATGGTGACAAATGACATCTGCCTGAACACTGACACGAGCAAAGCCTCAGTCTTAATTCTGTTAGATCTGATGCTGCTTTTGACACTGTCCATCATGGGATCATCATCACTGGCCCCGCCCTAAACTGGTTAAGGTCCTATCTGGAAGACAGGAAATACTTTGTTGAAATCGGTAATTGTCTCAGACCACATGACCCTGACCTGTGGAGCGCCCCAAGGGTCAGTCCTGGGACCCAATTATATCAGACGAGTCAGATCTATGTTTCACTGTCGCAGGTGAACATGGACCAGTGGATTCACTCACTGCATCACTGACGCTGTACCAGCGTCATAAGGCGCTGGTACAGCTGGCAGCCCGGTGTAAACGCTCTCTCTTCTTTCTCACACTTATTGTGCTTTATCTCCTATATTTTGTAAATATAGTTAGTATATTTTTTCTATTTTACTGCACGATAGGGACACGCGCTGGAATAGTTTTTTAATTCAACTGTTTTTGACTTTTTTCGGCTGGATTTGAGCGTTTTTCGTTGCGTTCGTTGTGTTGTTGTGATGTGAGCTAGCTCCGAGCTAGCCCACCAGCCCCCCCCGCGCCCTCCGACCGCGCTAAAGTACGGCGTGTCGTCGGTACACGTTTATATACATGTTTATATGAAAGAGGAACTTCACCAACGATCGGGACACGCACTGGAATCGCTTTAAATCAACTTGTTTTGACTTTATTCGGCTGGATTGAGTGTTTTCGTCGTGTCGTCGCGATGTGTCTTGGCTCTGAATCCCCCGGCTCCGGCCCCGCCCCCCGGCTCCGGCCCCGCCCCCCGGCCGGCGCCGTACCGCGTTTCCACAAAGGAGGAACTCATGAAACTGCGGAGAACAGTCGTCTTACCCGGAGATCGTCACGTTATCCCGGCGCAATACTGACCTAACCTAATACTGATGTGCAATTCTGTCGTATGTGCAATTGCTGTTGGAATTCATGTGCAATCTATGTGCCGTCGTGACACATATTCATGTGCAATTACTGTCGTGATCACATGCAATGGTATTTATGTATTTATTTATTTATTTGTCTATGGGAGTTTTTATTTATTTATAGGAGATCTTCTACTGAAAGTGTTTTTCAGACTTCCTATAAGTGATCTGTTCTTCTGGATCTACCTCTGTATCTACCTGCGTTGCACCAATGAAATTTCCCCATGTGGGACAATAAAGGAATATCTTATCTTATCTTTAATGAACTTCAAATCTAGTATTCATCAATCAAGATCTCATGACATGTTTATTTCACGCCACATCAACACATAACTGGGGAAAAGGCTTTTTGCTACTTTTTCCATATCTATGGGACGTTTTCAAATTGGGTTATCTTGTGCCATTTTATTAACTTAAAGCTCTTTTGTTAAAATGACCCAAAGACAGTGCTCATGTCTTGCATGATTTTATTCCATATTGTCTGTGATATTGTTATTTAATATTTGATTTTGATATTCTGTACCCATAAAAAGGAGCACTTGTCTCATTGAAGTCTTCTGCTGTATAAATAAATAAAATAATTTAAAATGGTTAGACCACGCTGACAGACAGCTAGTGAAGTTCTGAGCTACATCAGCAGATGTATTAAAGCAAGGGAGTGGTGTCCAGGGACGTGCATTCAGGGGAGGCAGGGGAGGTCCATCTTTGGGGGAAAAAAAAAAATTATATATATATATATATATATATATATATATATATATATATATAGAGAGAGAGAGAGAGAGAGAGAGAGGTGGGGGTAGGGCTTTCGGGACTTGTACAACTCTTGTTATCCATGGCAATTGTCCATCTGCGTTGATTGTTTTGGCCCCTGGAACATTGTTATTTCCATGTTTACTCATATTTTGGATTATATGGGTAAAACTGTGATTTTTAGTGAGGCAAATTGCAAGTAGCAGAGCAAGTGCATGTCTCTCTCACAGCAGCTATTTTGGAAAAGAAAATGAGTAGAGGCTTTAGTAGAGAGGAGGCTCTTGAGGTTGTTTTGCAATCGGTTGAAGATGAGCTCAGCAACCAAGATGAAGAAGAGGATGAGAGCTCAAGTTATGAACTGAAAATTAAACTCAAACTACAGGTGCACACCAGACAGGTGACACATCATAAGCTAGAGGTCAATCAGGGCATGCACCTGGCCAGCAAAATTACAAAGTCACCAGCAACAAGTATTTTACCGCGTACACTTGAAAGAAAAAACACTTACATTTGTGTGTAACCCAAACCCAGACGAAAAGGTGGAACAAACATGATACCATCCAAACTCATCCCCACTAGCCACGGTAAACTAACTCGGGTTGAAACCTTATGGCCCTATGTTAGAATAGGCTGGGCATGAATGGTTGGCTGTCACAGTTTCTTGCATTCCAAGGGTCTCTTGAAAGAGCCTCCTCTTCCACTAGTTTCCTCTTCACTCTCCATCTTTCATTATTAAAATATTCACTCTTTTTTTTTCTCCATTGTCCTTCACTTCACGCTCTTTCTCTTTGTTTTCCTCATCGACCTCCTCATCAGTGCACTTCTCCTTTATTTCATCTGCCATTTTGCTCTACTTTATGTCTTCCTTCTCTTCACTCTCCTTCTCACGCCTCCAACTCATCCATTTCCTCATCTGACACCTTGTCCATACTGGTAAAGTGATCTTCTCGATAACTTGAGCTCTAATCCTCACGGTCTTTGGCTTCTATAGCAGATAGGTTGTGTTTACAGAGTTTCGTCACATGGACTAATTTGAATGATTGCACCAGTAACTTTCAGCAGTTAAAAAAGGAAAGTGTCCCACCAGATCAGAAATAACAGAGTGTGTTTGTGCAGTATTTGGAGCAGCCCCACAGAGGCTATCAGCTTACAGCCCTTGGCTCACATCACTCACTTTAGCACTTCATTCATTCATATTTGATACAGACTGCTTTTGTGGGCAAGTGCTTTCATTGTGGCAAGAGCCGTTGATGGTCTGTGGTCTCAGAATCCATTAATGTGTCTACACACCACCCAGAGCCGGTCTGCAGTACATAAAACACCTCTCATGTTTTAATGGATATTAAGTTTTGTTTTTCAGCTTCCTGTAATGTTATCAATGTGGTAAGACATGCTGAGGTCCATAAATATATATTATACATAAACGCTTTTTCTGGACTGAGATGTCTGATGTTTTCCAGGGATTTGCTGTAGCTACAGCACTACTATGTACCTGACAGGTGATGGCAGTGACCCCCAAACAAGTGGCAGAAGAAACTCACAGCCACAGTGGTGAGAGGGCTGTGACCCTCCTGAAGTTCAAACACACATATAGAATTAGAGATTTAACACTCACGCAGATATTTGAAATAGTTTTCACCTCACCACCTCGTCTATTGCCATGCTGAACTAGAATTAGATTAATATGTTGTATTTCTGTCAACTTGTAAACATACAATGTATAAACATGCCTTGAAATATGATTTTTAGTGTATTTGACTAAGGGAATGATGGCTGCCTAGTTTGGACTGCAGTCGTACCCGTGGGAATAATACATATTTATTACGAGTTCACCTGGGGAGAACCAATATGTCTATGTGGGAGCAGACATATAATGAGCTTGGACACTTGAGTACAGCAGAAGATGCATGTGCCAATGCCATACTGGACCCACATCGACGACCTTTCCTTTTTCCCCTTTATTTCAATGAAAGGGGCCTAGACTTTACTGGAGACAAAGTATTTTCCCAATGTGGGCCAGTGTGTTCCAACTTTAGTTTGTAAATATCCAGGTGAAGCAGCCAATGGCCTCCTGGCTACTAATTTAAAAGTTGATCTGACGCGCTTTGAGTCCTTTATTGGCGTAGCTGTGCCATCCATGTTCCACAATGAAAATACGGTCAAAATCAATTTGCCTCCAATCAGAAGCACTTGTGGTTGCTTCCTTGGCCCTTCATAGATAAATATAAGGACTCCATGCTGCCACATAGTGGATGGTTCCTACAAACCGGCCCCTAATTGTTTGGAACAAGAATGAATACAATTACAATTCAAAGCCGCAAGCGGCATCCATCGGCCCTCGCGGGCTGCCGGGTTTCGTACTCCGCACTTTTGAATTGATAAAGATGTTGTGTGTGTTATCTAAGAACTAAACAGACGACGACACATTGGACATGGCCAATGCTTGCATTACCATTGCAAATTAACACAATTGTCAATCAAATTTGCAGAGACTGTAACACTTAGAACAGAAAATTGCATACGTTTTGATGCCCCGCTCCTGTAGATGAAATTTCGCAAATTTGAGCTTGATCGGGCTATCGCCCATGGAGTAGTTCGTTAAAGTGTGGAGGGTAAAAATATGGTCATTTTAGAGATTTGGAGATTTTCCCATAGGCATAACATAGATAACAATAGTGTCACCGTTTTTTGTAAAGAATGTGTCCACACTACTTGTGTATGAACGCCAGACCCTTCTGAATATCCGTGACAAAACCTGCGATCACTGGCTGTAGTGGACAGTCAAAGACGCTCCCACCATTCTTGGCGTCTGTACTCCATTACCTGTGGCGTCTTCCTGCCCCGCAAACCTCAACACCAAAAGTGGGGAAAGCGAAGTGGGTCCTGGTGAGACTGAGAGCCTGGCGCAGTCTTTTGCAGACGATCGTCACCTTAAGCGGCTTCCACGGGAATATGACAGACTCCTCGTGCGGCACCGCTCGGTAACCTCCGACCAACTGCTCTGGACACCGGCTACAATCATCCCAGCCGCCTGCAGTGACTCAGCGTCTGCAGACGGGGCCCGTGCGGGAGAATCTTCAGCCGCTGCCTCGAAGTGCCGAGCAACCGGACCACGCGGCGATCCGTATGGCCCTGATTAATACAAGGTCTCTAATGAACAAAACTTTCATCTTGAAGGATTTCTTCTCATCACACATGCATTATTCAATTCAATTCAATTTATTTTTGTAATGCCCAAAATCACAACAACAGTTGCCTCTGAGGGCGACAGTGAAAAATGAATGAAGCAATGTCTGTGGTGGCGAGGGACGATGTCCCAGGGTCCTCTGTCCTTAGACTCTCCTTCTCGGCCAGGAAAAACTACAAAAAACCTTCTTGGGAAAAAGTAGAAACCTGGAGGAGTTCCAGTGAAGGAGAGACCTGACTCTCACAGACGGACACGAGGGAGACTGGAGCTGGACCCACTCTTCAGGCAGATGAGGGACTGACTGAGTCGAGCTGGACCCACTCTTCAGGCAGATGAGGGACCGACTGAGTCGAGCTGGACCCACTCTTCAGGCAGATGAGGGACCGTCTGAGTCGAGCTGGACCCACTCTTCAGGCAGATGAGGGACCGTCTGAGTCGAGCTGGACCCACTCTTCAGGCAGATGAGGGACCGACTGAGGCGAACTGGACCCACTCTTCAGGCAGATGAGGGACCGTCTGAGTCGAGCTGGACCCACTCTTCAGGCAGATGAGGGACCGTCTGAGGCGAGCTGGACCCACTCTTCAGGCAGATGAGGGACCGTCTGAGTCGAGCTGGACCCACTCTTCAGGCAGTTCCCATGTTGTAGATGGGAACATGGATTAAACCAGGTGACAACAGCGCGTTCACCTCCCCCCTCGGTGCTCCTTTCTCAGCAGGTGCTCGAGGAGGCGGAGCCGCCACAGTTTTCAAGGACAATTTCAAATGCAAGCCTCTACATGTAAATGATTATCGTATTTTCCGGACTATAAGTAGCACCTTTTTTCATAGTTTTGGCCGGGATGCAACTACACTTATATTTATACTTATATACTTATACATATACTTATACTTCGGAGCGACTTTTATGTAATATCATTTGTTATCTTCACACCTGCAATTTCATACTCCAGTGCAACTTATATATGTTTTTTTCTTCTCTATTATGCATTTTTTGGCTGGTGCGACTTATAGTCTAGAAAATATGGTATTCATGCTTTGAAATACAACTATTTACAATAGAGTTTGCTCGTCCTATTCTTTGTGCTGTAATCTACCGTCTACCTAATACAACAAGGAAAAACGTCCAGGAGTTTTCTGAGTTTTTAGATGAGATGGCCCCCAGGTTTGAACAACCACTGATCTGCGGGGACCTAACTGTGCATGTGTGTTGCCCATCTGATCAGCCGGATATTGACTTCAAAAGTCTGTTGGCTTCTTTTGATTTAATTCAGTCAGTTCAATCACCAACACACAATGCAGGGCTCACTTTAGACGTGATCATTTCACATGGACTCACTGTGTCACATGTTGAAATATCTGCTACACCCATCTCAGATGTCTGTAATGTCCCCATCACCAGTCAGCACCACCTGCCCCAGTCACCTGCCCCAGCCTCCTGCCCCAGCCTCCTACCCCAGCCTCCTGCCCCAGCCTCCTGCCCCAGTCTCCTGCCCCAGCCTCCTACCCCAGCCTCCTGCCCCAGTCTCCTGCCCCAGTCTCCTGCCCCAGTCTCCTGCCCCAGCCACCTGCCCCAGCCTCCTACCCCAGCCACCTGCCCCAGCCACCTGCCCCAGTCTCCTGCCCCAGTCTCCTGCCCCAGCCACCTGCCCCAGCCACCTGCCCCAGCCTCCTGCCCCAGCCTCCTGCCCCAGCCTCCTGCCCCAGTCTCCTGCCCCAGTCTCCTGCCCCAGCCTCCTGCCCCAGCCACCTGCCCCAGCCACCTGCCCCAGCCACCTGCCCCAGCCACCTGCCCCAGTCTCCTGCCCCAGTCTCCTGCCCCAGCCACCTGCCCCAGCCACCTGCCCCAGCCTCCTACCCCAGCCACCTGCCCCAGCCACCTGCCCCAGCCTCCTACCCCAGCCACCTGCCCCAGCCACCTGCCCCAGTCTCCTGCCCCAGTCACCTGCCCCAGCCACCTGCCCCAGCGTCTTGTTGCTGTATATTAACCTAATCAACAGCTATGGACTTTGCTGTTGCTTGTATGGACACTGAGTTTTCTGTCCTTGATGATAATGTTCTTCATCAAGGAGTTATTCCACCTGCTCTGGATCCTTGACACTATTGCTCCTTTTAGGCCCAGGTCCTCCAAGCCTAGGCCCGATCCCTGGATAAATGACTGTACCCGGGCCCTCGGACAGCGCTGTAGGCGGGCCCTCGGACAGCGCTGTAGGCGGGCCCTCGGACAGCGCTGTAGGCGGGCCCTCGGACAGCGCTGTAGGCGGGCCCTCGGACAGCGCTGTAGGCGGGCCCTCGGACAGCGCTGTAGGCGGGCCCTCGGACAGCGCTGTAGGCGGGCCCTCGGACAGCGCTGTAGGCAGGGGGATCTCTGGACATACTGAGGGACAGATTTGTTCTACCAAATGCCTATGAAGGAGGCAAATGCAAATATCTGTCTGATATTATTTGTAGTAATGGACTCTACCACGGTGTGTTCTTCATTGCCATCAATTCAACACATCGATGACTTATGCTTCTGTTTCCACCTGTGTTTGTTGACAATGTTCTGTCTGTGAGACAGCAAAGCAGTTCCACCATGTGCCCAGTCTTACCGCTCCTGCTGTGCATGCTGCAATGTTCAACCAATATGAACCAGTCTCACTCTCCGCCCTCACGCAAATAGTTACACAAATGAGAGCTACAAACTGTCATTTAGACACTTTTCCTACAAAGTTGCTTGAGGAAGTGTCTCCACAATAGGTCTCTCCCTTATGTTTGTCTCAGCTCAGGATGTGTCCCTGATCCTCTTAAACATGCTGTAGTGAGGCCCCTTCTCAAGAAACCACAACTGGATACTAATGTCAAATTTTAGTCCTGTTTCTAACTTTTCTGTGTCTTTTATTTCTGAAGTTCTTGAGAAAGTGTTTTTAGAAAACAACTTTGTTCTAGAATAATTCCAGTCCAGGTTCAGATCACGACACAGAATCTGCATGGCTCAAAGTTCACGGTCTGTGGATGCCAAGCGCCCATTGTCCTAGTTCTGTTAGACTTAACGGCGGCTTTTGATACAGTCGAACGTTCAATCTTGTCGTCTCGCCTTAAACATGATGTTGTCTCTGTGGCGCTCACATGGTTTAAGTCCTATTTGACCAACAGAAGTTTTTCTGTCATGATTGGGGACCTGTCCTCCTCTGCTGCCTCGCTGCTCTGTGGAGTGCCCCAGGGCTCTGTTTTGGGCCCCATGTTGTTTTCTCTGTATATGTTGCCACTGGGGTCAATTATAGCCAGACACAGCTTTTCACTGCAGACGATCTGCACATTTACTCACCTGTTTCCTGACAAAAGTGATGCTCAATCTTTGACTGACTGTATCACAGACACAAAGACGTGGTCAGGGCAGAATTTCTTTAATTTGAATGAAAAGAAGACAGAGTACATTTTATTTGGTGATTCTGTGCTGTCTGAATTTAACTTGTCATCCATGATAAAACCGGGCATAAAGAATTTTAGGGTTGTTTTTGACGACAATTTTAAATTTGACAGTATGGTCAAGTATGGTTTAAACCTTACTGATGTAGGGTATTCTTACTCGGTTCCTCCTCACTCATCTTTGTCTAAATGTGTGAGGAGGAAATGCGTAAGGATATACATTACATCTTGGCAAGATGTAATGAATATTCTCTGGGACGAGCCATTACATTGTGGACATGTGCAGGATTTTAGGTACTTAATGTTCATATTTATATTTAAAAGGGTCCCCATCTGAAGCAGAACATTAATACCTCCTCAGTCTCATTACAAAGGCTCTATTGTGGGTGGTTTAATAAACGAAGATATAAAAGCAATGAATGACACATTTGGTTTCACAGGCTGTGCCTGGGCTCAACTTGAAATTAAATGCTGGTTTTAAGAATTAAGTTTGGATTAATTCTGGAATAATCCAAGGAAACCTGACTTTAATGCCA
>NW_027315757.1:808979-823979 GCF_026437365.1 Eucyclogobius newberryi
AACATACACTTCATATGTTTAGATTATACAAGTCATATAACATACACTTCATATGTTTAGATTATACAAGTCATATAACATACACTTCATATGTTTATATTATACAAGTCATATAACATACACTTCACATGTTTAGATTATACAAGTCATATAACATACACTTCATATGTTTAGATTATACAAGTCATATAACATACACTTCATATGTTTAGATTATACAAGTCATATAACATACACTTCACATGTTTAGATTATACATGTCATATAACATACACTTCACATGTTTAGATTATACAAGTCACATAACATACACTTCACATGTTTAGATTATACATGTCATATAACATACACTTCATATGTTTAGATTATACAAGTCATATAACATACACTTCATATGTTTAGATTATACAAGTCATATAACATACACTTCATATGTTTAGATTATACAAGTCATATAACATACACTTCATATGTTTAGATTATACAAGTCATATAACATACACTTCACATGTTTAGATTATACAAGTCATATAACATACACTTCACATGTTTAGATTATACAAGTCATATAACATACACTTCACATGTTTAGATTATACAAGTCATATAACATACACTTCACATGTTTAGATTATACAAGTCATATAACATACACTTCACATGTTTAGATTAATACAAGTCATATAACATACACTTCACATGTTTAGATTAATACAAGTCATATAACATACACTTCATATGTTTAGATTATACAAGTCATATAACATACACTTCACATGTTTAGATTATACAAGTCATATAACATACACTTCATATGTTTAGATTATACAAGTCATATAACATACACTTCACATGTTTAGATTATACAAGTCATATAACATACACTTCATATGTTTAGATTATACAAGTCATATAACATACACTTCACATGTTTAGATTATACAAGTCATATAACATACACTTCACATGTTTAGATTATACATGTCATATAACATACACTTCACATGTTTAGATTATACAAGTCATATAACATACACTTCACATGTTTAGATTATACATGTCATATAACATACACTTCACATGTTTAGATTATACAAGTCATATAACATACGCTTCATATGTTTAGATTATACAAGTCATATAACATACACTTCACATGTTTAGATTATACAAGTCATATAACATACACTTCATATGTGACACATCAGTTTCTCTTTTGTAGAACAATTATTTAGTTTTTTTGGTCATAACAAACTAACAGACATTTTATAAATTCAAAGTACTGATGTACTGTAGTGACCTGTAGTGACCTGTAGTGACCTGTAGTGACCTGCAGTGACCTGTAGTGACCTGTATTGACCTGCAGTGACCTGTAGTGACCTGTATTGACCTGCAGTGACCTGTAGTGACCTGTAGTGACCTGTAGTGACCTGTAGTGACCTGTATTGACCTGCAGTGACCTGTAGTGACCTGTATTGACCTGCAGTGACCTGTAGTGACCTGTAGTGACCTGCAGTGACCTGTAGTGACCTGTAGTGACCTGTAGTGACCTGCAGTGACCTGCAGTGACCTGTAGTGACCTGTAGTGACCTGTAGTGACCTGCAGTGACCTGCAGTGACCTGTAGTGACCTGTAGTGACCTGCAGTGACCTGTAGTGACCTGTAGTGACCTGTAGTGACCTGTAGTGACCTGCAGTGACCTGCAGTGACCTGTAGTGACCTGTAGTGACCTGTAGTGACCTGCAGTGACCTGCAGTGACCTGTAGTGACCTGTAGTGACCTGCAGTGACCTGCAGTGACCTGTAGTGACCTGTAGTGACCTGTAGTGACCTGCAGTTACCTGTAGTGACCTGCAGTGACCTGTAGTGACCTGCAGTGACCTGCAGTGACCTGCAGTGACCTGTAGTGACCTGCAGTGACCTGTAGTGACCTGTAGTGACCTGTAGTGACCTGCAGTGACCTGCAGTGACCTGTAGTGACCTGTAGTGACCTGCAGTGACCTGTAGTGACCTGTAGTGACCTGTAGTGACCTGTAGTGACCTGTAGTGACCTGTAGTGACCTGCAGTGACCTGCAGTGACCTGTAGTGACCTGCAGTCACCTGTAGTGACCTGTAGTGACCTGTAGTGACCTGTAGTGACCTGCAGTGACCTGTAGTGACCTGTAGTGACCTGTAGTGACCTGTAGTGACCTGTAGTGACCTGCAGTGACCTGTAGTGACCTGCAGTGACCTGCAGTGACCTGTAGTGACCTGCAGTGACCTGTAGTGACCTGCAGTGACCTGTAGTGACCTGTAGTGACCTGTAGTGACCTGTAGTGACCTGTAGTGACCTGTAGTGACCTGTAGAGCTCTGGTCAGCACAGACAGACTAAACTCACTGGTCAGCTCTGAAGATGAGAAAGATACTCATTAGAACATTGATATATTCTGCACATTTAACAGAGAAAAGCTGGAATATGTTATTGACACATTTACATTTCGCTGTAACACAAAAGTTCCTCTTTTCACATTAATTTTTAAAGCTAGAACCAAAAGTCGTTACTTTTGCATAAGTTTAAACCTTAGAAGTTAGAGCATAACTCACATGTTTTCTAAATCTCTACATATTCCATGGAAGTAAATCCATGACATTCCTATAGAAAACAAGCGTGTGCTTTGCTGTTTAACCTGTTCCCATCCACCTGTGGCCGGAGAGCATTTTCCATATCTCAAATATTCTCTTACATCATCACTTTTATTTCCTTGGTCAATACCAGCAAGTTATACATCATTTTAAAGCTTATTTTCTCAACAAAACGAATATGTCATTGATTTAGATTGAATAATTTGCCCCAAGAAGCAATTGCCAATAGTTTGTGAGAAAGTCTCAACTTTTACAAACGCATGTCCTGTTTGTGTTTATGACGGACGAAACGTCTTTAATTCTGTTCATCCTTGTACTCAGTCTGTCCGTAAGGAATCATTGAACAACAATATACACTTGTATTTTTACTGAAGTTTTCCGATTTCCAGATATTGTCAAGTAAACAGAGTTTTCTTCTTTGACGATATCAGGATTAAGGCTCGTCCGGCGCATTTCTCCGTCCATAACAAATGACCTGTTTGACTTATAAGATGGTGTTTGGCATCGATCTTTTCTTCAGACTGTTACCTACAGAATGAGACCATCCACCAATTTGTCTGTCCACGGGTTTGTTTGCTACAGCCGCCAAAAAAAGTGCCGCTTTCGACGCACATTGTTCCATTGTTTTTAGCCACATAGCGCTAGCATGTGGTCATGTATCAGACTTTGATTGACATATTATTCTAGCCAATAAGAATAGCTTTAGAATGCGGGGCAGGACTTAGGGTTTATTCACACAGAATCCTCTGTATTCACGTGCGTAACGGCTGTAAAGAGACAGATTTTTGGGCAGGAGGCGACTAGATTTTACGCATAACGTTTTCTGATTTTATTAGCCTTTTGGACGCGCATTTTGTTAGATATATGTATTATTATACCAATACAAAAATAAAATAAAAATATTATAATTTTTTTTTTTTTCACCTTCATATGGGAAATTCATGGGTAAACTCATATTTACACATTTTCACATACATTGTTTTTAGCAGTTATAATTGGTATTAGTGGCCTACAAAACATCAAAATATATGTTTTATGATCATAGAGGAGCTAAAATTGTAATAAAACAGTTTGGCACAGTTGGCAGATTTGTGTCATCATGTGTCTCTTGTAAATATATGTCTATTCTTTCTTTTTCATTTTGGTGCGTTAGATCAGGTTTAGTATGCCATTCACATTAAAGGATGCTACCTGTAATGTTGCCATTGGGTTGATCGGATTGATTTTACTGACCTAACCCAAAGCCTGATCAAGTAAATGATCGAAAAGGGGCGGGATAACCAATCCTACGACGATAAGATAAGCTAAGCCTTTATTTTTACAAGCAATGGGAACATTTCGGTGTTGCAACTTAAGTAGGTACAGAAGTAAAAGAACAGATAACTTACGGAAAGCTTTAAAGAAAAAAAAAAACACTCTTAATAGAAACGCTCTTATAAACAACACTTTTATACACAAATCCTGATTATAATCTTAATAAGGAATAGAAAGAAAAAATATAACAATATAGATACAAATAATAATAATAGTGGCAAAAGTAAACACTCTTATATACAGCAGTTATATGCACATGAATATGACATTTCACATGTATTTCACATGATTATGTCAGTATTGCACGTGTTCAGGGCTAACAGTGTTTGTTGTAGAGTCTGACAGCAGCAGAAACGTCTCCTTCACACAGCGAGGGTGGATCAGTCACTGAAGCTGCTCTCCAGAGTGGACAGAGTGTCCTGCAGGGGACAGAGTGTCCTGCAGGGGACAGAGTGTCCTGCAGGGGGCGACACTCATGGTCCAGCATGTGAGTTTGGCCAGGACCCTTCTGTCCTCCACCTCCTGCACCGAGTCCAGAGGACAGTCCAGGACGGAGCTTTGTCCAGCCTCTTCCTCTCCCTCTGTGATGACCACACCTACAGGAGCTGATGCACCACAGAGTCAGAGAAGGTCTTCAGGAGTGGCCCTGTCAGGAGTGGCCCTGTCACTCCAAAAGACCTGAGTCTCCTCAGGAGGTAGAGCCGACTCTGGCTCTTCCTGTACAGTGCGTCTGTGTTATGAGTCCAGTCCAGTTTGTGGTTCAGATGAACACCAGGTACTTGTATGAGTCACTCTCTCAATGTCCCGTCCCTGGATGTTCACTGGTGAGGGGGCAGTGGGGTGGCGTCTGCGGAAATCCACCACCATCTCCTTGGTCTTCCCCGCGTTGATGAGGAGGTGGTTCCGCTGACACAGTCCACAAAGTCCTGCTCCAGTCCTCTGTACTCCGCATCATCGTCGTCCGAGAAGAGTTCGATGATGGCAGAGTTGTCAGAGAACTTCTGCAGGACACAGCTGTCCATGTCTGAGGTCTGCAGTGTAGAGGGTGAAAGGGTGCATGGACGGTGCCCTGGGGCGCCCCCACACTGCAGGTCCGAGTGTCAGACACACAGTCCCGTGCTCTCACAAACTGGGGTCGGTCTGTGAGGTAGTCCAGGATCCACTCTGCCAGGTCATACTCCACACCAGCCGTCTCCAGCTTGTCCCTCAGGAGCTGATGGTGTTGAAGGCGCTGGAGAGATGAAAGAACAGGATCCTCACAGAGCTGCCAGGCTTTTACAGGTGAGAGAGAGAGCGGTGCAGCAGGGAGATGACGGCGTCCTCCGCTCCGATGCCAGGCCGATATGCAAACTGCAGCGGGTCCATGGCTGAGCTCACGGTGGAGCGGAGGTGGTCCAGGACCAGCTCCAGTGTCTTCATCAGGTGGGACGTGAGAGCCACTGGCCTGAAGCTGTTGAGGTCTTTGGGGCGCGGTGTCTTAGGCACAGGTACCAGACAGGAGGTCTTCCAGACCTGTGGTACCACCCTCAGCTTCAGGCTCATGTTGAAGACATGCTCCATAACTCCACACAGTTCATCTGCGCAGGACTTAAGGAGCCTGGGGCTGATGCCATCAGGTCCTGCTGCCTTCCTCACTTTAATCCTCTTCAGCTCACTCCTCACCTGTGCTGCTGTGACAGTCAGTGGTTGGCAGGGGGACCGTGTGCTGGGGGGATGGGTGAGTCCAGGCGAAGTGAGGAGCTGATGGGCCGGGGCGGAGGTGTGAAGGGGAACGGATGCAGGCCATTGTCCAGCTGTGGAAGAGGGAGCGTGCAGCTGTGCAGGGGGAGGGGTGGGTGCTTGATCAAATCTCAGGAAGTGAGTAATAAAGCCTTTGTTTTATTTTTGAAAGTCACCAGAAGAGTTGCGGCACAAGAGAATGCATGTCTCAGATTTCTCTTCCTGAGCTCCTCGCAGATGTTGTGGAAATTTTGTCGCTGTTGACAACTCTCGTATGCAATATCTGGGAGAAAGAAGACTCGCTTGCCTTTATACTGGAGGTCTCCTTTAACTCTGGAGGTCTCCTTTAACCCTGGAGGTCTCCTTTAACCCTGGAGGTCTCCTTTAACCCTGGAGGTCTCCTTTAACCCTGGAGGTCTCTTTTAACCCTTGCAGCCTTCATGACAAGTTCCTCCACACGATTGTTTAGAAACCTAATTCTCAGGCCTCGTGGTTTATCAGCTGCTGGTCTTGTTGCCCAGACGATGAGCTCGTTCTATTGTGATGGGAGGAACTTCAAATCCAGATTCTGACGTGATCTCAGGTATAATCGTCTCAAGAAAACTGTCAGTGTCATCTCTTCCTCAGGTGCCCTCACAAGTCTGATGTTGGGTCTGTGTGATCTGGACTCCAAATCCAGGATCTTATTTGTTTTCATATTGTTGTTCTCCGACTGCATCAGCTTGGCCCTCCATCTCGACCCTTATTGTCTGCAGAACACTGCTGCTCATCTTCATCCAAATGTCCTCCGCTTACTCTCCCTGCTTTCAGAGCCGTGGCTACGGCAGGAGCTACGGCAGGAGCTACGGCAGGAGCTACGGCAGGAGCTACGGCAGGAGCTACGGCAGCTATTATGTTCGCTCTAAGAGTCGCCATATCTCGCTGCATTTTGCGCTTTATTTCATAAATCATGAGCGCTGGTGAACTGGTGATACATCATATTCTCTCCCCCTTCTGATGTAAAGATGTCGTGAAAATCTTGATCGAGGCCGGCGGGACCCCGTTCCTCTGATGAGGAAGGACTGCGGGCCGTCAGCTTTGATTGTTCCTTGTTTACTCATCTCTTGTTCTTCCTCTTTGTGATTAGTTGGGTCAAACGATGTACAAATAAATGTGTTCTAAAAAACACCGGGGGCCCGTGTAAAAAAAAACACTTCCGCTCATTTCTCACAACTTTTCTTGTTTGTCCCACAGATTCCAAACAGAACGGAGATGCGGCTAACGCTGCTCTAGCTAACGAGGACTGTCCCACCATCGACCAGGTGTTAGGGGACGAGCGCAGTCCTGCCACCGGGGGCCTGGGCTCCAACACTAGCCGCGAGCGCTATCCACACGACCGCGCATGCTTCCTGCTCAGTGCTGGCGAGTTCCAGCGCACCACGGATGGCAATGTCCGCAAAGGTAGGTCCCACCAGGCAGCACCGGAAGGGGGGCTCTGGAGTGACAGCAGCGTGGGCTCTCTGCATGCCTGGACCTGAGGGAGGACAGTTATCAGGCACATGACATGTACAGTAGCATGTGTTGCTCAGCTCTGGGATGGTCTTATACTGATGCTCTTAGTGAATGTTGTGGAAAACGCTTGCTATACTGTGATTAGATCATTTGTTTATTGGGCAAAAGTCTCCTAAATGCTAAATCTATGAGTATATTTACTTATCCAGACAAAAATAAGCTGAATATCAGATAATAATAATTAGATGAAGGATCTTCTAACCGTAGTACTGACACTGAACAGGCATTCATCTCGTCAGCAACAAAAAAAGTGATTGCAGAACGGTGAGCAGAAGCCTTGTGCCAAAACACTACAACGCAGATCTAGGGCTACCCACAATGCCCTTCACTTGAAGGGGCCAGCCACGCTGGGAGCAATCAAAAGCAATCAGATCATGCTCATCATAGGAAACTGTTTACGTGACATTTTATCAATCTGATTACTCCAGAAATGAGATAATGATCCGATGTTTGATCTGGTTGTATATTCACATGATCCCCTTGATATTTGACAACATTTCATTCATGTCAAACCAAATTATTATGAGGATAAGGCAACAGTTTAGAGTAAATTCAGTCTTTCTGGTGGTGAATTTATTTGAAATGTGGAGAACGTGGTAAGTATTACCAGTTTTGAGTTGGCCTTGCCCCCCAGACCGGTTTACCCTGGAGCACTTGGGCAATGTTCTTTTATTGGTGGAATGCATTTGGGTCCAGAGACAGAGCTGACGTCACCCAAACATAAGTAATTCTACTTGAGTGATTTGGCTAAAGTTAGAGTAAACGGCTTCTATGCCGTGGTTTGGCATATGTTGTAGGCCAAGCAATAACATGAGCAGGAGTCAAGTAGGTGACCGATCCCTCACCTTAAAGTGACATTGTGCACCTTTTGTGTTAGCTTGGAGTGAAAGTTAGCATCTTAGCAATATTAACAACAATGGATTTTCCAAAAGCATGTATTCAGAAGACAGAGAAAATGCTGAAAACTATTAAATGTAATATTTTTAATGTTTTCAAACTTTCTCTCGACAAAGGCAGCCAGGTTGTATTCTGATAGTTTAGGTAGTTTCCTTGTAGACATTATACTAATGCAAAAAGTTTATTCAACAACTTTGATAGTGCCTTAGAAACATTCATTTATGAAAGGATTCTTATATTATTATTATACCTACGTAATGGGCTGAAAATCTTATTTGGCATCAGTATAAGACCAGCGGGGCGCTGATTGCACATGCATTTAGCACAAGTAACACACATAAAGATCATAGACATGTTGTTTCTCATCCCTCAAATATCACTGAAGCTTCTGATATTTGTGAATTCTGATTCCTCATGGCCTCCACTACCAACCTCACATCTGATTCACACAAGTAAGTTCCAACTGGAGTTTGGCTTCTGTGTCGAGAGAGAAAAAACGAGTTAGCAAAGGGAATCAGGCAAATATTATTATAACATGAATTATATTACACAAGATATAGTGTCAGTATTGCAATATTGGCTAACGCAATGAGCAGAAGTGTTATCACAGCATTGATGTCAACCCGACCTATTTTGTGTCAATCAGAGATCAGTACGCTCAATCTGAGCATGTTCTAAACTCTGTTGTCCCCGTCTGTCACCCTCTGTACATCCACTTGTCCCCGTCTGTCCCCCTCTGTACATCCACTTGTCCCCGTCTGTCACCCTCTGTACATCCACTTCACACTTGTCCCCGTCTGTCACCCTCTGTACATCCACTTGTCCCCGTCTGTCACCCTCTGTACATCCACTTGTCCCCGTCTGTCACCCTCTGTACATCCACTTGTCCCCGTCTGTCCCCCTCTGTACATCCACTTCACACTTGTCCCCGTCTGTCCCCCTCTGTACATCCACTTCACACTTGTCCCCGTCTGTCACCCTCTGTACATCCACTTGTCCCCGTCCCTCTTCTGTACTCTCTCTCACTTTTCCTCGCAATCCATATTCGATATGTCTCAGGTCCCTTTTTCTCCTCCCTTGGACCTCCTTTGTACTGTCCCTGCTTTTTACTCGTCGGTCCCTCTCCGTCTCCCCTTGGTCCCTTAATAGCCACGTTTCGACCGGTTCAGATAACCCAGGTTGGTTTGCTCTGGAGCACTTTGGAAGGCTTCTTTGATGGCCAGAGGCCATGATGCTACGAGAACAACTGACTTTACAATAACATAAACAATGTCTCTCAATAAAAACAATTTAAACTGTAACTAAATTATACTTCATGAATCATGATCTCCAATCTCAGCAATAAACAAAAAGTCATTTTCTAATTCCACGTTTGTGTGGCTGTGAGACATGTCTAAAGCTAGATTAAACAGGAAATGTTCAGTTTCTCCTCAGCTTATGCTGCATTTATTTCTCTTCTACACTGTTTTAACTTCTCTTTATGTAATGCATTTGCTTTCAATAATGTTAGATGCCTTATGCACTGGAAATATCATATTTTGGGTCTTGTAGCATCTCAAAAGGGAAATATCTATACATTTATATCTAGACGCGTCTGGAGAGTTGGTTTATCTGTGGCAGGCGATTATGCTGATGGTGAACTGAGTCTCTCCTGGCACGCTAAAGACTGCACCAGGTCCAAAATCATGTTGACAAATCAACAAAAACGTTGAAGGTCAATAAATAGGTCAAAAGTAAGAATAGCTAACAAATGTTGTTTCCTTTGGGAGCCAAATCTAACTTTGAGATGCTCTTAAAACGGCCCACACTGATGAAGTTAAACGGCGCTTGGCCACGGCCTTGATGTAACACACGCATCTGAGTCCAGCTCTGGAAGTTTATGTTCTTCAATCTTGAATTTGCCACTTAGTTTTCATCTGAGTCTGTGTTCTCTGTTATCCAATCATCTTGTTCAAAAGCGTTCCAGGAACTGAAAGCAAGCCAGACCACTTTAAGCTAGCAGTAAGCTAGCAGTGAGCTAGCCCTGTCTCAGCCCACATCCCTTAAATGAGTCGGTCCTGTTCACTTTTTCACCTGTTTATTTTAGACTGGACCAATCTGCTCCAAAGTTAACCAATGGAAACATGGCTTATGTTCTGTTTTGTCCCTCCTCTGTATCCCTCTGTGGTCCGTCCCTCTCCCTCCTCTGTGGTCCGTCCCTCCTCTGTGGTCCGTCCCTCTCCCTCCTCTGTGGTCCGTCCCTCCTCTGTGGTCCGTCCCTCTCCCTCCTCTGTGGTCCGTCCCTCTCCCTCCTCTGTGGTCCGTCCCTCTCCCTCCTCTGTGGTCCGTCCCTCTCCCTCCTCTGTGGTCCGTCCCTCTCCCTCCTCTGTGGTCCGTCCCTCCTCTGTGGTCCGTCCCTCTCCCTCCTCTGTGGTCCGTCCCTCCTCTGTGGTCCGTCCCTCTCCCTCGTCTGTGGTCCGTCCCTCCTCTGTGGTCCGTCCCTCTCCCTCCTCTGTGGTCCGTCCCTCTCCCTCCTCTGTGGTCCGTCCCTCTCCCTCCTCTGTGGTCCGTCCCTCTCCCTCCTCTGTGGTCCGTCCCTCTCCCTCCTCTGTGGTCCGTCCCTCTCCCTCCTCTGTGGTCCGTCCCTCTCCCTCCTCTGTGGTCCGTCCCTCCTCTGTGGTCCGTCCCTCTCCCTCCTCTGTGGTCCGTCCCTCTCCCTCCTCTGTGGTCCGTCCCTCTCCCTCCTCTGTGGTCCGTCCCTCTCCCTCCTCTGTGGTCCGTCCCTCTCCCTCCTCTGTGGTCCGTCCCTCTCCCTCCTCTGTGGTCCGTCCCTCTCCCTCCTCTGTGGTCCGTCCCTCCTCTGTGGTCCGTCCCTCTCCCTCCTCTGTGGTCCGTCCCTCTCCCTCCTCTGTGGTCCGTCCCTCTCCCTCCTCTGTGGTCCGTCCCTCTCCCTCCTCTGTGGTCCGTCCCTCTCCCTCCTCTGTGGTCCGTCCCTCCTCTGTGGTCCGTCCCTCTCCCTCCTCTGTGGTCCGTCCCTCCTCTGTGGTCCGTCCCTCTCCCTCCTCTGTGGTCCGTCCCTCTCCCTCCTCTGTGGTCCGTCCCTCTCCGTCCCTCTCCCTCCTCTGTGGTCCGTCCCTCTCCCTCCTCTGTGGTCCGTCCCTCTCCCTCCTCTGTGGTCCGTCCCTCTCCCTCCTCTGTGGTCCGTCCCTCCTCTGTGGTCCGTCCCTCTCCCTCCTCTGTGGTCCGTCCCTCCTCTGTGGTCCGTCCCTCTCCCTCCTCTGTGGTCCGTCCCTCTCCCTCCTCTGTGGTCCGTCCCTCTCCCTCCTCTGTGGTCCGTCCCTCTCCCTCCTCTGTGGTCCGTCCCTCTCCCTCCTCTGTGGTCCGTCCCTCTCCCTCCTCTGTGGTCCGTCCCTCTCCCTCCTCTGTGGTCCGTCCCTCCTCTGTGGTCCGTCCCTCTCCCTCCTCTGTGGTCCGTCCCTCCTCTGTGGTCCGTCCCTCTCCCTCGTCTGTGGTCCGTCCCTCCTCTGTGGTCCGTCCCTCTCCCTCCTCTGTGGTCCGTCCCTCTCCCTCCTCTGTGGTCCGTCCCTCTCCCTCCTCTGTGGTCCGTCCCTCTCCCTCCTCTGTGGTCCGTCCCTCTCCCTCCTCTGTGGTCCGTCCCTCTCCCTCCTCTGTGGTCCGTCCCTCCTCTGTGGTCCGTCCCTCTCCCTCCTCTGTGGTCCGTCCCTCTCCCTCCTCTGTGGTCCGTCCCTCTCCCTCCTCTGTGGTCCGTCCCTCTCCCTCCTCTGTGGTCCGTCCCTCTCCCTCCTCTGTGGTCCGTCCCTCTCCCTCCTCTGTGGTCCGTCCCTCTCCCTCCTCTGTGGTCCGTCCCTCTCCCTCCTCTGTGGTCCGTCCCTCTCCCTCCTCTGTGGTCCGTCCCTCCTCTGTGGTCCGTCCCTCTCCCTCCTCTGTGGTCCGTCCCTCTCCCTCCTCTGTGGTCCGTCCCTCTCCCTCCTCTGTGGTCCGTCCCTCTCCCTCCTCTGTGGTCCGTCCCTCTCCCTCCTCTGTGGTCCGTCCCTCTCCCTCCTCTGTGGTCCGTCCCTCTCCCTCCTCTGTGGTCCCTCCTCTAACCCACATACTGTGCAGACATAATGAAGAGTTCACCTGCTTTCTGCTCATTCATGTGTTCGTTAAAACTCATTCATGCTCCATGACATTTTACAGCACTATGACCCAATGACCTGAGCATCATTTTCAGGAATTAAAAACACCTGTTATTAAGTAAATGTAAGGTACTGTGTTTTCCGGACTATAAGTCGCCAGTCAAAAAATGCATAATAGAGAATAAAGTGTCACTGGAGAAATGTGAAAATAACAAATAATGTCATGTAAAAGTCACTCCGGAGTATATATATAAGTATATAAGTATAAATATAAGTATAAGTCGCACCCCGGCCAAAACTATGAAAAAATGTGTAACTTTTAGTCCGGAAAATACGGTAGATAATTTTATGAGGGAAAACAATCAAATGTTCTTGAAACAAGCAGTGGACACTTCACTTTGAAAGTTATATTCTGTGCCTTTAATAAATAAGAACCTAAACCACGCTTTCAATCAGTATTTCTTTAACTATTCTAAGTCCTAGTCTTTGTCCTGAGCCAAGTCATCAGCTTTCAATTAGACTTAATAATAATATATATAATGATATATACAGTATACTAGTTGTTTTGATGACTTGATATCAGTGTAATCCCTCATTACCATTGTAGATCCATTGTAAAGATGTGTTCTAGTCATCTGAACACTGTTTTTGTCCTCAATCTGTGGATCTAGTCTGAGAACTGGGATATTCTGCTCTGAGTAAGCCCTGCCCAACTTCATGACAATAGCCTGTCCTGTTTATCTATTTGTAGTACTGTTTTGCCTTAAACTAATCTTCTTTGTTACCCTAACAGCCCTGTAATGGGCTGTACTACAGACATCCAGGATTATAGCGGCTTAGTATGGCCGTGTCTGTCTGGCTGCGGTTGAACCCATTGAAATCATTGTAAATAATAAAACAGTAGAGCTGTTTTTATGTGGAAGCAGACGACACTTATCACGCCGAGGAAAAACAAGGGGAAAATGTCCCAGAGAATCAGGTTAGCAAGGTTACACTTAAGCTAGCTAGCTCTGTACTGGCGCTAGCATCTGCGCACTATGCACCAGCCGCAGCAGGCCCCGATAAAAATGAATAAATACATAAATACCATGTCATGTGATCACTAGATCCACAGATTGAGAATCCACAGAGTCGAAACATCAGGTGTTTCTAGAACAGTGTCCAGATGATACAACTGAATCCATTTACCAATAAACATCATTTTCTCTATAACCAATTAGATTATTTTAAATATTTTGCTAACTCTAGATTTGACCTCTACAAATATGTTCTGAAATATATCTTATTCTTTATTGTTAAGCAGTTCATTTTTCAAACCCCTGTTTTTATTTGTGTTTAAAATGGGAACTTTGAATATAATCCTACTATTAAAACACACAAAATAAAAATGCTATATTTCTCCTCAATTTAGAAAAAAAAAAAAAGTTTATATCAAACATGCATTTTTTGAATGATTTAGTTTAATGTATGAGTTTAACTGTGTTTAACTGTTCTGTGTCATGACAAAGATTCAAATGTCAGTCAAATTAAGCCACAATTTTCCTGGGTCATAGTGCTGTTCATGGCATGTGCAGGGTAAGTCACATGAACCACACACACACACACACCACACACACCACACACACCACACACACACCACACACACCACACACACCACACACACCACACACACCACACACACCACACACACCACACACACCACACACACACACACACCACACACACCACACACACCACACACACCACACACACCACACACACACACACACCACACACACCACACACACCACACACACCACACACACCACACACACCACACACACCACACACACCACACACACCACACACACCACACACACCACACACACCACACACACCACACACACCACACACACCACACACACCACACACACCACACACACCACACACACCACACACTGCACACACACACACACACCACACACACCACACACACCACACACACCACACACACCACACACACCACACACACCACACACTGCACACACACACACACACCACACACACCACACACACCACACACACCACACACACCACACACACCACACACACCACACACACCACACACACCACACACACCACACACTGCACACACACCACACACACCACACACACCACACACACCACACACACCACACACACCACACACACCACACACACCACACACACCACACACACCACACACACACACACACCACACACACCACACACACACACACACACACACCACACACACCACACACACCACACACACCACACACACCACACACACCACACACACCACACACACCACACACACCACACACACACCACACACACCACACACACCACACACACCACACACACCACACACACCACACACACCACACACACCACACACACCACACACACCACACACACCACACACTGCACACACACACACACACCACACACACCACACACACCACACACACCACACACACCACACACACCACACACACCACACACACCACACACACCACACACACCACACACACCACACACTGCACACACACACCACACACACCACACACACACACACACCACACACACCACACACACACACACACACACACCACACACACCACACACACCACACACACCACACACACCACACACACCACACACACACACACACCACACACACCACACACACACACACACACACACCACACACACCACACACACCACACACACCACACACACCACACACACCACACA
>NW_027315757.1:826479-853979 GCF_026437365.1 Eucyclogobius newberryi
GAAGCACACAGGTGCTCGATGGCGCCCCCTGTAGACTGCAGACCTTAGTGCTTTCAGGGACATTGCGGAGCATGGACTCAAACTGGTCTTGATCAGAGTGTTAGAGGTGGGTAGAGAAGCTGTAGGTCAGATGACTGTTAGCCTCAATCAGCCTTGAATATGTATTCAATTACAAATGGTGCGTCAACTTATTGAGCACTTTTTTGTAAATTATTTTTTGGAATTATGTACACCATTTCATCCAACCTACAACTATTGTTTTAATCTTTTGAAATATTGCACAAAAGGCTCAGGGTAGAGAAAAGCTCGCTTGTGTTATGTAGTTAAGTCCAGGTCCCAGGACAGAATTTTGAGTTTGGCTGCAACAATCTATTATTATTGTTATAGTAGTTATTATAATAGTTGAGTATTATTTTTTTAATCAAACGACTAGTCAAAGAATTGTTTTTACTGTACATTGAAACTTTAAAAATACATTATCAACCAAATAAAGATGAAAATATGCTGAGTTAAGAATGCCACTGTCATTGTTATAAAAAGGTCTTTTTGTAACTATTTTAGAGTGTATAGTCCAGAGAAAATGATCAAAAATATGACCACAATTATTTTTTATAGTCACTAGTCATGATTAGTCGATTAATCATTGCAGCTCTATCTGAGCAATGCGCTGATTCCACTGCACACAAGATCACTGTCCTGAGCAGGTGTCTGCACGGCTCTGCCTCTCCAGGACACAAACCAACAGCAACACACAGGAACCATTTGGATTTACAAAGTAAATACACTCAGACTTTATTGGATCAAACGTTCCCTGTCAGTGAAATAACACCAGGAGAAAAGTTGAATGGACTCGTTCACGTTGTTTCATGCTAAATTACACCTGTGGTTGCAAATATATATTACTTTGTGTGTGAGCTAAAGTGTGATCTTAAAATAGAAAAAGGTTCAGTTGTATCATCTGGAATCCAAGAGTCATTCTCAATCTGCAAATCCAGACCGGGAACTCAATTGTTATCCTAATCTGGGTTGGCCCTGCCCACCGGGCGGGTCCTTCTGATGACAAAAAGGTTGTTGGTTTCAACAGAAACTTCACCTCTTTGTTTTCTATCAAACTAGCCTTTTGCCCGGTGGGCGGGGCCTTCCCAGATTAGGATAACTATCTGAGTTCCCGGTCTGGATTCGCAGATTGAGAATGACTCTCGGGTCGAAACGTTTAGTTTTTGCAAAAAAACAGTCCAGATGAAACAACTGAATATTTTTCTACAATGGAACACTCTGGTCGAGGGATTATTTAATAAATAGCCATTTAGTCTTAAATGAGCACTTGTATTTTACAAACACATATTCTCCACACATGCTGTTGTAGAATCAGCGCATTGACACTTCAGTTGTCTGATGAAGATGACCGGCTCAGCTCAGGGTCAGTCCCTGAGGGCCGTGCTCACATTAGTCATGATTACAGCTGATAGTCAGTCCAGAAGGAAGTCCTGCCTTCCACCAGCGGCTGATGCACCACATTCCATTTCTTAGATGTTTTGATTTCTTTTTTCCACATCTGATCTTCTTCACTTGGTTTAGTGTTAATGACATTCTTATGTAATATACTTTTTGAAAAGTCAGCTTGCCATGTGATTTTTCCGTATTGGTATTAGTAATTATAATTTACATGAAAACAAAATATGATTCCTTTCTACCCACCTCAGTTGAAAACGGTGACAAACTGAAATTGGCTCCAAAACAAAACTTTTCAAAAGTTCGTGTTGTTGTTGACAAGTTTCCGAGTGAAAGTCCTCTGTGCTCTGGTTGGCTTGTCTTTCCAAAGTTTCAAAAGATGATTGCTGATTAGTTGGTTTGAAAATGCTCCTGCCCTTTTCCTCTGGAACTGAGCTCAGGTCAGATCTTGCAGAGCAGCCCACAGAGAACCCACACACTGGGCGACAAAGGTGACGCAGTATGTCATTTATATGATATACCTTTGATTTTCATTTAGACTGTCTCATAAAGCATAAAAAGGTTACATAACCAACCAAAACTAGCTAAATATACGTTCATACATACATTCATAAATGTCTCTCTTAAATAAATGTTGTTAAAATATCAATGCCTCCAACAAATCACAATAAAGCATAGCATGTCACCTTTCTCTGTAAAAACGTCTCCAGATGTGTTGAAACGGTGTGAGGCTCTGAGGCCATCTGCAACTCTGACCCTTTAGTGCTTTGAAGATTTCTGCAACAAGGCTAGAATTAAGCTGATATGGCAAAGTATTTCATTTGAACATCCTTTTATCATCTTATTAGGATTAAGGTAAGTACAGCAAGCGCAAACAGCTAGTATACAGTTGGTAGTGTTTGAAGTAATGCTTGCAAAAACCAAATGAACAACAGAATGTGCTTTATTTATCTTGTCTTTATGCTGACCACGAATCTTTCAGAAGTATTAGTTACAACGTTAGGCGTCACAGTCCAAAAAATACTTGAAATTGTTCCTAAAAAGCATATGTTTTCATGTTCAATGTCTGTTCTCCTTACTATCTATGTCTGTATGTCATTTTGGGTGAGATAAATGAAGCATAAATTAAAATGCATTTGAATTTAAAAGCTGCAAGTCTTTTGCTCGGTAAAATAGCCTTTATGTCTGGTCATTGTACGCAATCCTGATGTTTTCTTCCCCTCTATCGAGTCATTAATCATTTTCTCCTTCACTGAAATATCTGCAACCATTAAAAGCTCATCATATGCTAAAGTTCACTTTAAAACATACCAATAGATGCAATAGGGTGTGGTTGTCTCTTTTTGAACTGACAAAAAACCTTTAAATTCACCATCAGATGAAAGTGCCTCTTGCTTCTCTAGGAAGCAAATCATCTAAAGCTATGTGTAGTTAGTTATAAAATAAAATGTATATTACTTGGTTAACGTACAGTTTTATGGATAGTAGTGATGGGCTGTATGACTTAGTGAGCTAACGCTAACTTTTATTCAAATATTAAACAAACAACCAATTCAAATTCCATGTAAAGACTACACAATGTTTTTTCCCCTTTTTTACGTAAATTATGCCTCAATATTAAGATTAGCTTTAAGACAGTTTTGTAAAGCTCCATAATCACAACAGCGGCTGCCTCACACAACTTTCCAAAAATGTGGATCCAGCATCCCCTGTCCTTAGACTCTCCTTCTGCAGGAGAAACTGCACAAACCCTGTGAAGAAAGTAGAACCCTCCGGGAGAACTAAAGTAAGAAAGCTCCTACTCCCATGGACGGACAGGCTGTGGATGGAGATAGAGACTGTTTAGCCAGGACAGAGCGCTAGAGGCTCATTCTGGTTCAGGAGAGTTCATCCAGGCAGGTGAGTAGTGTCCAGGTCCACATGCCATGGGGTATTTAAGATTCAGCCATCATTGAAGCAGCATCAATGCCTGAAACAGCAACACTTCCTTTTGGGGAGTGTACAACATGTGAACAGCAATGAACAGACACAGGTGAACTCAAATATTGGATATTGTTTGATGAAGGAAGCAGCTGATAGTGTTCAAGCAGCCATTCTTTCCCTAGCATAGTTGCTCCTAGCGCAGCATAGCTAAAACCATTTCCCTCCCTAACTGGCCTGACCATAAGCTGTGAGTTTTAAGCCTGGTCTTAAATGTATGAACAAAATCAAGGCCCAGAAAACATTACCGGCTGCAAACTACTGACATAAAAACACGATTTAGACTTTTGTAAGAAGTAGAACCACTTTGTCTTTGCCCACGCTGCGGTGTCAGCTCTGCCAGCTGGACGCATCGCACCTTTCATTCTCTCTTTTTCATGGTTTCTAATTGAATAAGAGGTCACTTTTCATCATCAAAAGCGTAGAATACTGTTTAAACTGCGGCTTGTGTAGCTGCCCCTGCGCATTTCAAACTTGGAGAGAGAAAGAGCGGGAACGCTCGAGTCCCAGTTAGTTTTAAACTGATTGAGAACTAGAGTAGGCCTTTTCTAGCTTCTCAGTTGAATTGCAAAATGAATCGTGCAGCTGCGACACAAATGCTCATTCCATCCAAACTAGGTTAGGTTGGTGCCCCTCGGAGTACTTGATGCCCTACGCACTGCGCGTTGTGAGCGTAATGGGACGGTGGCACTGCTGCTGCCTCGTCATGTACAGCGAGACTTATCAACACGTGTGGACAATCGCTGCATGGGATTCTTGTGGATATTGTTTTTTTTACAAGCCCTGCTGGAGCCATGCGTGATGGAGCCATCATGTTGTGGTGTTGGTGTAGGAATAGTGCACGTAGAGCTGGATCACAGGTACAGAGTGCTCCCTGGAGGATGGGCTCCAACAGAGTCCCTCTGCTCATCCGAGGGGAAGGATTGAGACTGTTCTCTAGCTAAAAACGGCAGGAATCAGTCAAAAAAACACTTTGGCACTGTAAGAAGGTTAAAAGCTCTGAAAAGTCGATTTTGCATGATATGGGCCCTTTAAATCAACATGTTAAAATCTTAAACTGGTTGGCTTATGATCAAAGTTTTAAGCCAACCAGCATCGTTTTTTTGTTTGACCAGATTGTAAAATAATGTCAAATGAAAAGTGAAATGAAAAAAATGGTATACATATTTACAAATATGGAATTATTATAATCTAGAAAAAAACAAAGTGACAACAACTATAGCCCTCTGACTGAAATCTTTATCACGCATATAAATCAGAACTTTCAAGGAGAATAATATTGCAAGTATATAAATGCATTAATGCCAATCTACCAAGTATATTAAAACCAAATGGGAAGAAGATTTTTAATTTAGTTTTGCAGGACAAAGAGTGGAAAGAGCTATGCACATCACAATGGAGGACCACCATGTAAAAGTGCTCATTATTCACAAGGAGGGACGGAATGTTGGAAAATCCGTGGTTGCCAGGAGGCAAACCATTACCATGTGTTTTTGGTCAGTCATTTTGTACAAAAATACTTGCCGTAAATGAACAAGGCAATGCAAACTGTTTTTGACACCACAATCCCACTCAATTTTGGAATAATGTACTTGGGCCTCAAAACTCCCACTATGGACACAGTGGATGGATATCTTTGGAATATACTCCTGGCAGCTGGGAAGAAGCCCCTCCCCCTAAAAATGGAGTAATCAAAACGCTCCGACGATTAAGGACTAATATCATAACAGACACGGCACAATAGGACCCTCTGGACCTCGGACTCCAAACCTGCCCATGACCGATATATCATTCAATACAAGCAGATTTCCCCATTGCCTCCTTTGGTAAGTTCAAAATGGTTTTAAAAGCTTTTTGAAAAAATGAATGTGAATGGCTTTACACCTCCTGAGTGTCCAAGGTGGTGTACTGTTCCAAATGAGTCGGGGTTAGGGTTAGGGAAGGTTAGTCTCATTATGTCTGCTCCGATGCCACTGTTTCCATTCCAGAGCTCTGGGACGACCTAAGCTCATGCTCTGATCCATCACAGTTACAACTGGGAAGAGTTTAACTTCAAACCTTTTTCCAAGTGTCATTTTCACACAGTCGGATTAGCCTCAGCATGGCACTGCTTTATCCACCTTTATCACACCAGCTAATAACCTCTCTGCTGTTGGCATGGAGACATATACACAGTACATAAAAGCGTGATTGAGAAAAACGCTGATAGGCCTGTATTTCCTGTTTTCCTGATTTGATTCAAAAGGCATATTGATGAGATAGGAATATTTATTTGTGGGGTAAGACTGATCCAAACTGTGCCTGCAACAGTTAACAATTCCAAACTAAATACTGTATCTTTCAAATGTTCCAAAAGTGGCACCTATAAAAGTGAAAAGGCCACTCAACAACAACAAATTATTTAGACATAAACCGGGGGCACACACACATTTAAGTTTCATGAAAGTAAAACTGACACAAAGCTCAATGTGGAGCCAATCCCAACAAAAATAATGAAGCTCACAATGGTTTAGTGGCAGTTGTATCAGAGCTGCTTTAAACACATTTAACATTGGATTTTATTGCATTTACTGGAGATTTAGTAGCATATTATGACACACACTTTGCATTTTTGATGAAGGCAAAATATTGTTTTTTTGGCTTGACAAATAGAATTGTTGAGCCCCCAATAGTTTTTCATTGAATCTGCAGATAAAAGGTCCCATATCACACAAAATTGACTTTTCAGAGCTGTAACCTTCTTGCAGCGCTATTGGTGCCTCAGATATGTGCCCAATTGTTTTGATTGATTCCTGCAGTCTTTAGCTAGAGAACAGTCTCTATCCTTCCCCTCGGATGAGCTGACGAGCGGGGGCTACCCGTGAGTTACGTAGCACGCAGTTTCAGCCCATCCTCCAGGAAGCACTCTGCACCTGTAACACGCAGGTATTTAGGCACAGTTAGCTTCCAACGTAACTTCCTTCGTTCCAACGCTGCTGCCGCTGTGTCATGCGCCGTGCACCAGCGCACGCCTCGGCCTCTGTTTACACCCCCACCATCTCCACTCGAGGCATCTGGACCGGCCTCTGGGACCACAGGTCATCGATGTGCCACAACGAGAAGAAGGAAAAGAAATGAACAGATTGCAAGTGAAATTAAATATCAAATATTGTTAGAATGGAATAATGGTCTAGGCTCTCCCTCCTACTGTGCTTTTAGAGACTCTTGGGACCACCAGAAGGCCAGCATTTACTGAGGGTGCAATAAGATAAGATAAGCTTGTATTTGTCCCACAATGGGGAAATTCCACAAAGTATGTAAAGAAGTAAATAATAAAAAAAGATCACTTATAAAAAACACTCTTATAGAAAAATATTGCACCAGGATGATTGACATTATGTAAAAGTATTGCACATGAATATGACAGTATTGCACATGGGTATGTCAGTATTGCACATGGGTATGACAGTATTGCACATGCTTATGTCAGTATTGCACATGGGTATGACAGTATTGCACATGGGTAAGTCAGTATTGCACATGATTATGACAGTATTGCACATGGGTATGTCAGTATTGCACATGGGTATGACAGTATTGCACATGGGTATGACAGTATTGCACATGCTTATGTCAGTATTGCACATGGGTATGACAGTATTGCACATGGGTAAGTCAGTATTGCACATGATTATGACAGTATTGCACATGGGTATGTCAGTATTGCACATGGGTATGACAGTATTGCACATGATTATGACAGTATTGCACATGGGTATGACAGTATTGCACATGGGTATGTCAGTATTGCACATGGGTATGACAGTATTGCACATGGGTATGTCAGTATTGCACATGGGTATGACAGTATTGCACATGGGTAAGTCAGTATTGCACATGATTATGACAGTATTGCACATGGGTATGTCAGTATTGCACATGGGTATGACAGTATTGCACATGCTTATGTCAGTATTGCACATGGGTATGACAGTATTGCACATGGGTAAGTCAGTATTGCACATGATTATGACAGTATTGCACATGGGTATGTCAGTATTGCACATGGGTATGACAGTATTGCACATGGGTATGACAGTATTGCACATGCTTATGTCAGTATTGCACATGGGTATGACAGTATTGCACATGGGTAAGTCAGTATTGCACATGATTATGACAGTATTGCACATGGGTATGTCAGTATTGCACATGGGTATGACAGTATTGCACATGATTATGACAGTATTGCACATGGGTATGACAGTATTGCACATGGGTATGTCAGTATTGCACATGGGTATGACAGTATTGCACATGGGTATGTCAGTATTGCACATGGGCAGGACGGGTTTCATTGATAAATACAGCTGAGTGTATTTTCTGATAATGTGACCTAACGGCAGCATATAAGAGAAAACAGAATTGGACCCAGTACTGACCCCTGAGGCGCCCACATGAACAAACTGGTACATATCAGATAAACTGAACTTAAAGTAGAAAACATATGAAATGTTTGTCCTATAGATGGTGACAAAGCTGTTTAACTACAACTCTTTATATTGCACACTTTACTACTCATTTTACTTTTTGCGAAGCTTATAACATTTTGGTGCCACAAAATAATATTTTTTTTCCATCCTTTGTAATTGAAAAGCAAACAAACTGACAATTCTAAGCTGTTGCTTTTTTTGTTATAGAGACTTAAAACTATGAGCATTTGGATATTATGCCTTTAGATCATAAATAATGTGTTAATGTGGAACATTTTCTATGATCTATATTCTGAAAGCATGAGGGCCTGAAGACCTGGTCAACCGCTCGGCCCTGGGAGGGGCCTGCTTAGTACATGGATGGGAGACCACTAGAATGGTCGTTGTGTCCTTGGGCAAGACACTTCCCCCACCTTGTCTGCAGAGTCCATGTCTGCTGGTGTATGAATGGGCTGCAGTCTGCCGTGTTTACAGCCTGTGTCTCATGTTCATTAACATGCACCGTCCTGACCAAAGAGACTGAGCAGATGAGAATAATAACCTTGCGGTCTCCCCTCCCCCTCTGCTCCGCCTGCTGCATCCTGCGTGCTCAGGCCTGCGTGCTCAGGCCTGCGTGCTCAGGCCTGCGTGCTCAGGCCTCATGCTGCTCTCTCCTGCTCCTACAAAAGACTGTGACACTGCTCAGTGCAGAGTGATGACGGGCTGCAGTGGAGCTGGGAGAGAGACACTGAGAGAGGGAGACTTGGTGCAGTGCTGCTGGTGCCCCCGGTGGTCAGACCTGTGTAGTGCGCCGTCCACCTGCAGTGCTTTCAGCGAGGCAGCATCAGCCACGCTCCTGTGCAGATGTCCAGTCCTGTGCAGATGTCCAGTCCTGTGCAGATGTCCAGTCCTGTGCAGATGTCCAGTCTTGTGTAGATGTCCAGTCTTGTGTAGATGTCCAGTCCTGTGCAGATGTCCAGTCCTGTGCAGATGTCCAGTCCTGTGCAGATGTCCAGTCCTGTGCAGATGTCCAGTCCTGTGCAGATGTCCAGTCTTGTGTAGATGTCCAGTCCTGTGCAGATGTCCAGTCCTGTGCAGATGTCCAGTCCTGTGCAGATGTCCAGTCTTGTGTAGATGTCCAGTCTTGTGTAGATGTCCAGTCCTGTGCAGATGTCCAGTCCTGTGCAGATGTCCAGTCTTGTGCGGATGTCCAGTCCTGTGCAGATGTCCAGTCCTGTGCAGATGTCCAGTCCTGTGCAGATGTCCAGTCCTGTGCAGATGTCCAGTCTTGTGTAGATGTCCAGTCCTGTGCAGATGTCCAGTCCTGTGCAGATGTCCAGTCCTGTGCAGATGTCCAGTCCTGTGCAGATGTCCAGTCCTGTGCAGATGTCCAGTCTTGTGCGGATGTCCAGTCCTGTGCAGATGTCCAGTCCTGTGCAGATGTCCAGTCCTGTGGAGCGTAATGCTGTTCATTCACACTGAGCAATGGGCTGGAAGAGCAGGAGTGTTAATCCTGCTGCTGTGGTTGGTCCCTGGAGGGCGATTGAGCAGCGCACTTCTCCGTCCAGGCTGGAGCGAGGCGTGTGCAGCAGAAGCAGTTAAACATATTGATTGTGCACATTATGGGAGTTGATCTGAAAGCGATGAAACATGGGATTCTGTACATTTAGTGCTAAACATGTGGCTCAGGTCACATGACAGATGAAGTGTGCATATCGTGAACAGAGAGGATCTTTGTATTGTCAGAGCAGAATCCTGTGGTTTGTAGCGTGATCTGCAGTAATAGTACTGTAGTAGTAGTACACGCTGCAGTAGTAGTACACGCTGCAGTAGTAGTACATGCTGCAGTAGTAGTACACACTGCAGTAGTAGTACATGCTGCAGTAGTAGTACACACTGCAGTAATAGTACACGCTGCAGTAATAGTACATGCTGCAGTAGTAGTACACGCTGTAGTAGTAGTACAAGCTGTAGTAGTAGTACATGCTGCAGTAGTAGTACACGCTGTAGTAGTAGTACATGCTGCAGTAGTAGTACACGCTGCAGTAGTAGTACACACTGCAGTTAGTAGTACACGCTGTAGTAATAGTACACGCTGTAGTAATAGTACACGCTGCAGTAGTAGTACACGCTGTAGTAATAGTACACGCTGCAGTAGTAGTACACGCTGTAGTAATAGTACACGCTGCAGTAGTAGTACACGCTACAGTAGTAGTACACACTGCAGTTAGTAGTACACGCTGTAGTAATAGTACACGCTGTAGTAATAGTACACGCTGCAGTAGTAGTACACGCTGTAGTAATAGTACACGCTGCTGTAATAGTACACGCTGCAGTAGTAGTACACGCTGTAGTAATAGTACACGCTGCAGTAGTAGTACACGCTGTAGTAATAGTACACGCTGCAGTAGTAGTACACGCTGTAGTAATAGTACACGCTGCAGTAGTAGTACACGCTGTAGTAATAGTACACGCTGCAGTAGTAGTACACACTGCAGTTAGTAGTACACGCTGCAGTAGTAGTACACGCTGCAGTAATAGTACACGCTGCAGTAGTAGTACACGCTGCAGTAGTAGTACACGCTGCAGTAATAGTACACGCTGCAGTAATAGTACACGCTGCAGTAGTAGTACACGCTGTAGTAATAGTACACGCTGCAGTAGTAGTACACGCTGTAGTAATAGTACACGCTGCAGTAGTAGTACACGCTGTAGTAATAGTACACGCTGCAGTAGTAGTACACACTGCAGTAGTAGTACACACTGCAGTAATAGTACACACTGCAGTAATAGTACACACTGCAGTTAGTAGTACACGCTGCAGTAGTAGTACACGCTGCAGTAGTAGTACACACTGCAGTAGTAGTACACACTGCAGTAATAGTACACACTGCAGTTAGTAGTACACGCTGCAGTAGTAGTACACGCTGCAGTAGTAGTACACACTGCAGTAATAGTACACACTGCAGTTAGTAGTACACGCTGCAGTAGTAGTACACGCTGCAGTAATAGTACACACTGCAGTAGTAGTACACACTGCAGTAATAGTACACACTGCAGTAGTAGTACATGCTGCAGTAGTAGTACACACTGCAGTAATAGTACACACTGCAGTAATAGTACACACTGCAGTAGTAGTACACGCTGCAGTAGTAGTAAACGCTGTAGTAATAGTACACGCTGCAGTAGTAGTACACACTGCAGTAGTAGTACACGCTGCAGTAGTAGTACACACTGCAGTTAGTAGTACACGCTGTAGTAATAGTACACGCTGTAGTAATAGTACACGCTGCAGTAGTAGTACACGCTGCAGTAATAGTACACGCTGCAGTAGTAGTACACGCTGTAGTAATAGTACACGCTGCAGTAGTAGTACACGCTGTAGTAATAGTACACGCTGCAGTAGTAGTACACGCTGCAGTAGTAGTACACACTGCAGTTAGTAGTACACGCTGTAGTAATAGTACACGCTGTAGTAATAGTACACGCTGCAGTAGTAGTACACGCTGTAGTAATAGTACACGCTGCAGTAATAGTACACGCTGCAGTAGTAGTACACGCTGTAGTAATAGTACACGCTGCAGTAGTAGTACACGCTGTAGTAATAGTACACGCTGCAGTAGTAGTACACGCTGTAGTAATAGTACACGCTGCAGTAGTAGTACACGCTGTAGTAATAGTACACGCTGCAGTAGTAGTACACACTGCAGTTAGTAGTACACGCTGCAGTAGTAGTACACGCTGCAGTAATAGTACACGCTGCAGTAGTAGTACACGCTGTAGTAATAGTACACGCTGCAGTAGTAGTACACGCTGTAGTAATAGTACACGCTGCAGTAGTAGTACACGCTGCAGTAGTAGTACACACTGCAGTTAGTAGTACACGCTGTAGTAATAGTACACGCTGTAGTAATAGTACACGCTGCAGTAGTAGTACACGCTGTAGTAATAGTACACGCTGTAGTAATAGTACACGCTGCAGTAGTAGTACACGCTGTAGTAATAGTACACGCTGCAGTAGTAGTACACGCTGTAGTAATAGTACACGCTGCAGTAGTAGTACACGCTGTAGTAATAGTACACGCTGCAGTAGTAGTACACACTGCAGTTAGTAGTACACGCTGCAGTAGTAGTACACGCTGCAGTAATAGTACACGCTGCAGTAGTAGTACACGCTGCAGTAGTAGTACACGCTGCAGTAATAGTACACGCTGCAGTAATAGTACACGCTGCAGTAGTAGTACACGCTGTAGTAATAGTACACGCTGCAGTAGTAGTACACGCTGTAGTAATAGTACACGCTGCAGTAGTAGTACACGCTGTAGTAATAGTACACGCTGCAGTAGTAGTACACACTGCAGTAGTAGTACACACTGCAGTAATAGTACACACTGCAGTAATAGTACACACTGCAGTTAGTAGTACACGCTGCAGTAGTAGTACACGCTGCAGTAGTAGTACACACTGCAGTAGTAGTACACACTGCAGTAGTAGTACACACTGCAGTAATAGTACACGCTGTAGTAATAGTACACGCTGCAGTAGTAGTACACGCTGTAGTAATAGTACACGCTGCAGTAGTAGTACACGCTGTAGTAGTAGTACACGCTGTAGTAATAGTACATGCTGCAGTAGTAGTACACGCTGTAGTAGTAGTACATGCTGCAGTAGTAGTACACGCTGTAGTAGTAGTACACGCTGCAGTAGTAGTAAACGCTGCAGTAGTAGTACACGCTGTAGTAGTAGTACACGCTGCAGTAATAGTACACGCTGCAGTAGTAGTACACGCTGCAGTAGTAGTACACGCTGCAGTAATAGTACACGCTGCAGTAATAGTACACGCTGCAATAGTAGTACACGCTGTAGTAATAGTACACGCTGCAGTAGTAGTACACGCTGTAGTAATAGTACACGCTGCAGTAGTAGTACACGCTGTAGTAGTAGTACACGCTGTAGTAATAGTACATGCTGCAGTAGTAGTACACACTGCAGTAATAGTACACGCTGCAGTAGTAGTACACGCTGCAGTAGTAGTACACGCTGCAGTAGTAGTACACGCTGCAGTAGTAGTACACGCTGTAGTAGTAGTACACGCTGCAGTAATAGTACACGCTGCAGTAGTAGTACACGCTGCAGTAGTAGTACACACTGGAGTAATAGTACATGCTGCAGTAGTAGTATACGCTGCAGTAGTAGTACACGCTGCAGTAGTAGTACACGCTGCAGTAATAGTACACGCTGTAGTAGTAGTACACGCTGTAGTAGTAGTACACGCTGCAGTAATAGTACACGCTGCAGTAGTAGTACACGCTGCAGTAATAGTACATGCTGCAGTAATAGTACACGCTGCAGTAATAGTACACGCTGCAGTAGTAGTACACGCTGCAGTAGTAGTACACACTGCAGTAGTAGTACACGCTGCAGTAGTAGTACACACTGCAGTTAGTAGTACACGCTGCAGTAGTAGTACACGCTGCAGTGTAGTAGTAGTACATGCTGCAGTAGTAGTACACACTGCAGTAATAGTACACGCTGCAGTAGTAGTACACATTGCAGTAGTAGTACACACTGCAGTAATAGTACACACTGCAGTAATAGTACACGCTGCAGTAGTAGTACACACTGCAGTAATAGTACACACTGCAGTGTAGTAGTAGTACATGCTGCAGTAATAGTACACACTGCAGTAGTAGTACACACTGCAGTAATAGTACACGCTGCAGTAGTTGTACACGCTGCAGTAGTAGTACACGCTGCAGTAGTAGTACACACTGCAGTAGTAGTACACGCTGTAGTAGTAGTACATGCTGCAGTAATAGTACACACTGCAGTAGTAGTACACACTGCAGTAGTAGTACACACTGCAGTAGTAGTACACGCTGCAGTAGTAGTACACGCTGCAGTAGTAGTACACACTGCAGTAATAGTATATGCTGCAGTAATAGTACATGCTGCAGTAGTAGTACACGCTGTAGTAATACTACACGCTGCAGTAATAGTACACGCTGCAGTAGTAGTACACGCTGTAGTAATAGTACACGCTGCAGTAGTAGTACACGCTGTAGTAATAGTACACGCTGCAGTAGTAGTACACGCTGTAGTAATAGTACACGCTGCAGTAGTAGTACACGCTGTAGTAATAGTACACGCTGCAGTAGTAGTACACACTGCAGTTAGTAGTACACGCTGCAGTAGTAGTACACGCTGCAGTAATAGTACACGCTGCAGTAGTAGTACACGCTGCAGTAGTAGTACACGCTGCAGTAATAGTACACGCTGCAGTAATAGTACACGCTGCAGTAGTAGTACACGCTGTAGTAATAGTACACGCTGCAGTAGTAGTACACGCTGTAGTAATAGTACACGCTGCAGTAGTAGTACACGCTGTAGTAATAGTACACGCTGCAGTAGTAGTACACACTGCAGTAGTAGTACACACTGCAGTAATAGTACACACTGCAGTAATAGTACACACTGCAGTTAGTAGTACACGCTGCAGTAGTAGTACACGCTGCAGTAGTAGTACACACTGCAGTAGTAGTACACACTGCAGTAGTAGTACACACTGCAGTAATAGTACACGCTGTAGTAATAGTACACGCTGCAGTAGTAGTACACGCTGTAGTAATAGTACACGCTGCAGTAGTAGTACACGCTGTAGTAGTAGTACACGCTGTAGTAATAGTACATGCTGCAGTAGTAGTACACGCTGTAGTAGTAGTACATGCTGCAGTAGTAGTACACGCTGTAGTAGTAGTACACGCTGCAGTAGTAGTAAACGCTGCAGTAGTAGTACACGCTGTAGTAGTAGTACACGCTGCAGTAATAGTACACGCTGCAGTAGTAGTACACGCTGCAGTAGTAGTACACGCTGCAGTAATAGTACACGCTGCAGTAATAGTACACGCTGCAATAGTAGTACACGCTGTAGTAATAGTACACGCTGCAGTAGTAGTACACGCTGTAGTAATAGTACACGCTGCAGTAGTAGTACACGCTGTAGTAGTAGTACACGCTGTAGTAATAGTACATGCTGCAGTAGTAGTACACACTGCAGTAATAGTACACGCTGCAGTAGTAGTACACGCTGCAGTAGTAGTACACGCTGCAGTAGTAGTACACGCTGCAGTAGTAGTACACGCTGTAGTAGTAGTACACGCTGCAGTAATAGTACACGCTGCAGTAGTAGTACACGCTGCAGTAGTAGTACACACTGGAGTAATAGTACATGCTGCAGTAGTAGTATACGCTGCAGTAGTAGTACACGCTGCAGTAGTAGTACACGCTGCAGTAATAGTACACGCTGTAGTAGTAGTACACGCTGTAGTAGTAGTACACGCTGCAGTAATAGTACACGCTGCAGTAGTAGTACACGCTGCAGTAATAGTACATGCTGCAGTAATAGTACACGCTGCAGTAATAGTACACGCTGCAGTAGTAGTACACGCTGCAGTAGTAGTACACACTGCAGTAGTAGTACACGCTGCAGTAGTAGTACACACTGCAGTTAGTAGTACACGCTGCAGTAGTAGTACACGCTGCAGTGTAGTAGTAGTACATGCTGCAGTAATAGTACACACTGCAGTAGTAGTACACACTGCAGTAATAGTACACGCTGCAGTAGTTGTACACGCTGCAGTAGTAGTACACGCTGCAGTAGTAGTACACACTGCAGTAGTAGTACACGCTGTAGTAGTAGTACATGCTGCAGTAATAGTACACACTGCAGTAGTAGTACACACTGCAGTAGTAGTACACACTGCAGTAGTAGTACACGCTGCAGTAGTAGTACACGCTGCAGTAGTAGTACACACTGCAGTAATAGTATATGCTGCAGTAATAGTACATGCTGCAGTAGTAGTACACGCTGCAGTAGTAGTACACGCTGCAGTAGTAGTACACACTGCAGTAATAGTACACGCTGCAGTAGTAGTACACGCTGCAGTAGTAGTACACACTGCAGTAGTAGTACACGCTGTAGTAGTAGTACACACTGCAGTAGTAGTACACGCTGTAGTAGTAGTACACACTGCAGTAGTAGTACACGCTGCAGTAGTAGTACACACTGCAGTAATAGTACATGCTGCAGTAATAGTACACACTGCAGTAGTAGTACACGCTGCAGTAGTAGTACACACTGCAGTAATAGTACATGCTGCAGTAGTAGTACACGCTGCAGTAGTAGTAGTACATGCTGCAGTAGTAGTACACACTGTAGTAGTAGTACACGCTGCAGTAATAGTACACATTGCAGTAGTAGTACACACTGCAGTAATAGTACACGCTGCAGTAGTAGTACACACTGCAGTAATAGTACACGCTGCAGTAATAGTACACGCTGCAGTAGTAGTACACACTGCAGTAGTAGTACACGCTGTAGTAGTAGTACATGCTGCAGTAATAGTACACACTGCAGTAGTAGTACACACTGCAGTAGTAGTACACGCTGCAGTAGTAGTACACACTGCAGTAGTAGTACACACTGCAGTAGTAGTACACACTGCAGTAGTAGTACACGCTGCAGTAGTAGTACACACTGCAGTAATAGTACACGCTGCAGTAATAGTACATGCTGCAGTAGTAGTACACGCTGCAGTAGTAGTACACGCTGCAGTAGTAGTACACACTGCAGTAATAGTACACGCTGTAGTAGTAGTACACGCTGCAGTAGTAGTACATGCTGCAGTAGTAGTACACGCTGCAGTAGTAGTACACGCTGCAGTAGTAGTACACGCTGCAGTAGTAGTACATGCTGCAGTAGTAGTACATGCTGCAGTAGTAGTACACGCTGCAGTAATAGTACACGCTGCAGTAGTAGTACACGCTGCAGTAGTAGTACACGCTGCAGTAGTAGTACACGCTGCAGTAGTAGTAGTACATGCTGCAGTAGTAGTACACGCTGTAGTAGTAGTACACGCTGCAGTAGTAGTACACGCTGTAGTAGTAGTACACGCTGCAGTAGTAGTACACGCTGCAGTAGTAGTAGTACATGCTGCAGTAGTAGTACACGCTGTAGTAGTAGTACACGCTGCAGTAGTAGTACACGCTGCAGTAGTAGTACACGCTGCAGTAGTAGTACACGCTGCAGTAGTAGTAGTACATGCTGCAGTAGTAGTACACGCTGTAGTAGTAGTACACACTGCAGTAGTAGTACACGCTGCAGTAGTAGTACACGCTGCAGTAATAGTACACGCTGCAGTAGTAGTACACGCTGCAGTAGTAGTAGTACATGCTGCAGTAGTAGTACACGCTGTAGTAGTAGTACTGCAAATGTATTCAAGTAAGTGCTGTTTTTCTGGCTAAAATTGACTTGACAAGTACTTGACATTTGCAAAACATAAACATGAAAATTATACTCAATACAAGCTACGAGTGATAGAAAGAGTATTGCAAATGTGTACTCAAGTACAAGTACTGCTGTCAAAATAAGTTCACATGGAAAATGCCACTCAAAGTACTAGTTATGCTTTTCATTTCAGCACCGTCTTGTATGTTTTAATCTGACTCAAGTTTGAAATGTTCATGATGTCATGAAGTACATTGTTCATCTGGACTCATGTCATTTTAGAACCTTTTCACTCTCATCAAGAGTCATTCTCAATCTGCAGATCCAGTCCGGGAACCACACACAAAACACTCGCCTTACACTTACACTTACACTTACACTTACACTTACACTTACACTTACACTTACACTTACACTTACACTTACACTCGCCTTACACTTACACTTACACTTACACTCGCCTTACACTTACACTTACACTTACACTTACACTTACACTTACACTCGTCATTTTAGAACCTTTTCACTCTCATCAAGAGTCATTCTCAATCTGCAGATCCAGTCCGGGAACCACACACAAAACACTCGCCTTACACTTACACTTACACTTACACTTACACTTACACTTACACTTACACTTACACTTACACTTACACTTACACTCGCCTTACACTTACACTTACACTTACACTCGCCTTACACTTACACTTACACTTACACTTACACTTACACTTACACTCGCCTTACACTTACACTTACACTTACACTTACACTTACACTCGCCTTACACTTACACTTACACTTACACTTACACTCGCCTTACACTTACACTTACACTTACACTTACACTCGCCTTACACTTACACTTACACTTACACTCGCCTTACACTTACACTTACACTTACACTTACACTTACACTTACACTTACACTCGCCTTACACTTACACTTACACTTACACTTACACTCGCCTTACACTTACACTTACACTTACACTTACACTCGCCTTACACTTACACTTACACTCGCCTTACACTTACACTTACACTCGCCTTACACTTACACTTACACTTACACTTACACTTACACTTACACTTAAACTTACACTTACACTTACACTTACACTTACACTTACACTTACACTTACACTCGCCTTACACTTACACTTACACTTACACTCGCCTTACACTTACACTTACACTTACACTTACACTTACACTCGCCTTACACTTACACTTACACTTACACTTACACTTACACTCGCCTTACACTTACACTTACACTTACACTTACACTTACACTTACACTCGTCATTTTAGAACCTTTTCACTCTCATCAAGAGTCATTCTCAATCTGCAGATCCAGTCCGGGAACCACACACAAAACACTCGCCTTACACTTACACTTACACTTACACTTACACTTACACTTACACTTACACTTACACTTACACTTACACTTACACTCGCCTTACACTTACACTTACACTTACACTCGCCTTACACTTACACTTACACTTACACTTACACTTACACTTACACTTACACTCGCCTTACACTTACACTTACACTTACACTTACACTTACACTCGCCTTACACTTACACTTACACTTACACTCGCCTTACACTTACACTTACACTTACACTTACACTCGCCTTACACTTACACTTACACTCGCCTTACACTTACACTTACACTTACACTTACACTTACACTTACACTTACACTTACACTTACACTCGCCTTACACTTACACTTACACTCGCCTTACACTTACACTTACACTTACACTTACACTTACACTTACACTTACACTTACACTTACACTTACACTCGCCTTACACTTACACTTACACTTACACTCGCCTTACACTTACACTTACACTTACACTTACACTTACACTCGCCTTACACTTACACTTACACTTACACTTACACTTACACTCGCCTTACACTTACACTTACACTCGCCTTACACTTACACTTACACTTACACTTACACTTACACTTACACTTACACTCGCCTTACACTTACACTTACACTTACACTTACACTTACACTTACACTTACACTTACACTTACACTCGCCTTACACTTACACTTTCACTCGCCTTACACTTACACTTACACTTACACTTACACTTACACTCGCCTTACACTTACACTTACACTTACACTTACACTTAAACTTACACTTACACTTACACTCGCCTTACACTTACACTTACACTTACACTTACACTTACACTTAAACTTACACTTACACTTACACTTACACTTACACTTACACTCGCCTTACACTTACACTTACACTTACACTCGCCTTACACTTACACTTACACTTACACTTACACTTACACTTACACTCGCCTTACACTTACACTTACACTTACACTTACACTTACACTTACACTTACACTTACACTCGCCTTACACTTACACTTACACTTACACTTACACTTACACTTACACTCGCCTTACACTTACACTTACACTTACACTTACACTTACACTCGCCTTACACTTACACTTAAACTTACACTTACACTTACACTCGCCTTACACTTACACTTACACTTACACTTACACTTACACTCGCCTTACACTTACACTTACACTTACACTTACACTCGCCTTACACTTACACTTACACTTACACTCGCCTTACACTTACACTTACACTTACACTTACACTTACACTCGCCTTACACTTACACTTAAACTTACACTTACACTTACACTCGCCTTACACTTACACTTACACTTACACTCGCCTTACACTTACACTTACACTTACACTTACACTTACACTCGCCTTACACTTACACTTACACTTACACTCGCCTTACACTTACACTTACACTTACACTTACACTTACACTTACACTTACACTTACACTCGCCTTACACTTACACTTACACTTACACTTACACTTACACTCGCCTTACACTTACACTTAAACTTACACTTACACTTACACTCGCCTTACACTTACACTTACACTTACACTTACACTCGCCTTACACTTACACTTACACTTACACTTACACTTACACTTACACTTACACTCGCCTTACACTTACACTTACACTTACACTTACACTTACACTTACACTTACACTCGCCTTACACTTACACTTACACTTACACTTACACTTACACTCGCCTTACACTTACACTTACACTTACACTTACACTTACACTTACACTTACACTTACACTCGCCTTACACTTACACTTACACTTACACTTACACTTACACTCGCCTTACACTTACACTTACACTTACACTTACACTTACACTTACACTTACACTTACACTTACACTTACACTCGCCTTACACTTACACTTACACTTACACTCGCCTTACACTTACACTTACACTTACACTTACACTTACACTTACACTCGCCTTACACTTACACTTAAACTTACACTTACACTTACACTCGCCTTACACTTACACTTACACTTACACTCGCCTTACACTTACACTTACACTTACACTTACACTCGCCTTACACTTACACTTACACTTACACTCGCCTTACACTTACACTTACACTTACACTTACACTTACACTTACACTTACACTTACACTTACACTTACACTCGCCTTACACTTACACTTACACTTACACTTACACTTACACTTACACTTACACTTACACTTACACTTACACTTACACTCGCCTTACACTTACACTTACACTTACACTTACACTTACACTCGCCTTACACTTACACTTACACTTACACTTACACTCGCCTTACACTTACACTTACACTTACACTCGCCTTACACTTACACTTACACTCGCCTTACACTTACACTTACACTTACACTTACACTTACACTTACACTTACACTTACACTTACACTTACACTTACACTTACACTCGCCTTACACTTACACTTACACTTACACTCGCCTTACACTTACACTTACACTTACACTTACACTTACACTTACACTCGCCTTACACTTACACTTACACTTACACTTACACTTACACTTACACTCGCCTTACACTTACACTTACACTTACACTTACACTTACACTCGTCATTTTAGAACCTTTTCACTCTCATCAAGAGTCATTCTCAATCTGCAGATCCAGTCCGGGAACCACACACAAAACACTCGCCTTACACTTACACTTACACTTACACTTACACTTACACTTACACTTACACTTACACTTACACTCGCCTTACACTTACACTTACACTTACACTTACACTTACACTTACACTTACACTTACACTTACACTCGCCTTACACTTACACTTACACTTACACTTACACTTACACTCGCCTTACACTTACACTTACACTTACACTTACACTCGCCTTACACTTACACTTACACTTACACTCGCCTTACACTTACACTTACACTCGCCTTACACTTACACTTACACTTACACTTACACTTACACTTACACTTAAACTTACACTTACACTTACACTTACACTTACACTTACACTTACACTCGCCTTACACTTACACTTACACTTACACTCGCCTTACACTTACACTTACACTTACACTTACACTTACACTTACACTCGCCTTACACTTACACTTACACTTACACTTACACTCGCCTTACACTTACACTTACACTTACACTTACACTTACACTTACACTCGTCATTTTAGAACCTTTTCACTCTCATCAAGAGTCATTCTCAATCTGCAGATCCAGTCCGGGAACCACACACAAAACACTCGCCTTACACTTACACTTACACTTACACTTACACTTACACTTACACTTACACTTACACTTACACTTACACTTACACTTACACTCGCCTTACACTTACACTTAAACTTACACTTACACTTACACTCGCCTTACACTTACACTTACACTTACACTTACACTCGCCTTACACTTACACTTACACTTACACTTACACTTACACTTACACTCGCCTTACACTTACACTTACACTTACACTTACACTTACACTCGCCTTACACTTACACTTACACTTACACTTACACTCGCCTTACACTTACACTTACACTTACACTTACACTCGCCTTACACTTACACTTACACTCGCCTTACACTTACACTTACACTTACACTCGCCTTACACTTACACTTACACTTACACTTACACTCGCCTTACACTTACACTTACACTCGCCTTACACTTACACTTACACTTACACTTACACTTACACTTAAACTTACACTTACACTTACACTTACACTTACACTTAAACTTACACTTACACTTACACTTACACTTACACTTACACTTACACTCGTCATTTTAGAACCTTTTCACTCTCATCAAGAGTCATTCTCAATCTGCAGATCCAGTCCGGGAACCACACACAAAACACTCGCCTTACACTTACACTTACACTTACACTTACACTTACACTTACACTTACACTTACACTCGCCTTACACTTACACTTACACTTACACTTACACTTACACTTACACTTACACTTACACTCGCCTTACACTTACACTTACACTTACACTTACACTTACACTCGCCTTACACTTACACTTACACTTACACTTACACTCGCCTTACACTTACACTTACACTTACACTCGCCTTACACTTACACTTACACTCGCCTTACACTTACACTTACACTTACACTTACACTTACACTTAAACTTACACTTACACTTACACTTACACTTACACTTACACTTACACTTACACTCGCCTTACACTTACACTTACACTTACACTCGCCTTACACTTACACTTACACTTACACTTACACTTACACTTACACTCGCCTTACACTTACACTTACACTTACACTTACACTCGCCTTACACTTACACTTACACTTACACTTACACTTACACTTACACTCGTCATTTTAGAACCTTTTCACTCTCATCAAGAGTCATTCTCAATCTGCAGATCCAGTCCGGGAACCACACACAAAACACTCGCCTTACACTTACACTTACACTTACACTTACACTTACACTTACACTTACACTTACACTTACACTTACACTTACACTCGCCTTACACTTACACTTAAACTTACACTTACACTTACACTCGCCTTACACTTACACTTACACTTACACTTACACTCGCCTTACACTTACACTTACACTTACACTTACACTTACACTCGCCTTACACTTACACTTACACTTACACTTACACTCGCCTTACACTTACACTTACACTTACACTTACACTTACATTTACACTTACACTTACACTCGCCTTACACTTACACTTACACTTACACTTACACTTACACTTACACTTACACTCGCCTTACACTTACACTTACACTTACACTTACACTCGCCTTACACTTACACTTACACTTACACTTACACTTACACTTACACTTACACTCGCCTTACACTTACACTTACACTTACACTTACACTTACACTCGCCTTACACTTACACTTACACTTACACTTACACTTACACTTACACTTACACTCGCCTTACACTTACACTTACACTTACACTTACACTCGCCTTACACTTACACTTACACTTACACTTACACTTACACTTACACTTACACTTACACTTACACTCGCCTTACACTTACACTTACACTTACACTCGCCTTACACTTACACTTACACTTACACTCGCCTTACACTTACACTTACACTTACACTTACACTTACACTTACACTCGCCTTACACTTACACTTAAACTTACACTTACACTTACACTCGCCTTACACTTACACTTACACTTACACTCGCCTTACACTTACACTTACACTTACACTTACACTCGCCTTACACTTACACTTACACTTACACTCGCCTTACACTTACACTTACACTTACACTTACACTTACACTTACACTTACACTTACACTTACACTTACACTCGCCTTACACTTACACTTACACTTACACTTACACTTACACTTACACTTACACTTACACTTACACTCGCCTTACACTTACACTTACACTTACACTTACACTTAAACTCGCCTTACACTTACACTTACACTTACACTTACACTCGCCTTACACTTACACTTACACTTACACTCGCCTTACACTTACACTTACACTCGCCTTACACTTACACTTACACTTACACTTACACTTACACTTACACTTACACTTACACTTACACTTACACTTACACTTACACTTACACTCGCCTTACACTTACACTTACACTTACACTCGCCTTACACTTACACTTACACTTACACTTACACTTACACTCGCCTTACACTTACACTTACACTTACACTTACACTCGCCTTACACTTACACTTACACTTACACTTACACTTACACTTACACTCGTCATTTTAGAACCTTTTCACTCTCATCAAGAGTCATTCTCAATCTGCAGATCCAGTCCGGGAACCACACACAAAACACTCGCCTTACACTTACACTTACACTTACACTTACACTTACACTTACACTTACACTCGCCTTACACTTACACTTACACTTACACTTACACTTACACTTACACTTACACTTACACTCGCCTTACACTTACACTTACACTTACACTTACACTTACACTCGCCTTACACTTACACTTACACTTACACTTACACTCGCCTTACACTTACACTTACACTTACACTCGCCTTACACTTACACTTACACTCGCCTTACACTTACACTTACACTTACACTTACACTTACACTTAAACTTACACTTACACTTACACTTACACTTACACTTACACTTACACTTACACTCGCCTTACACTTACACTTACACTTACACTCGCCTTACACTTACACTTACACTTACACTTACACTTACACTTACACTCGCCTTACACTTACACTTACACTTACACTTACACTTACACTTACACTTACACTTACACTCGCCTTACACTTACACTTACACTTACACTTACACTTACACTTACACTTACACTTACACTTACACTTACACTCGCCTTACACTTACACTTACACTTACACTTACACTTACACTTACACTTACACTTACACTCGCCTTACACTTACACTTACACTTACACTTACACTTACACTCGCCTTACACTTACACTTACACTTACACTTACACTCGCCTTACACTTACACTTACACTTACACTCGCCTTACACTTACACTTACACTCGCCTTACACTTACACTTACACTTACACTTACACTTACACTTACACTTACACTTACACTTACACTTACACTTACACTTACACTTACACTTACACTCGCCTTACACTTACACTTACACTTACACTCGCCTTACACTTACACTTACACTTACACTTACACTTACACTTACACTTACACTCGCCTTACACTTACACTTACACTTACACTTACACTTACACTCGCCTTACACTTACACTTACACTTACACTTACACTTACACTCGTCATTTTAGAACCTTTTCACTCTCATCAAGAGTCATTCTCAATCTGCAGATCCAGTCCGGGAACCACACACAAAACACTCGCCTTACACTTACACTTACACTTACACTTACACTTACACTTACACTTACACTTACACTTACACTCGCCTTACACTTACACTTACACTTACACTTACACTTACACTTACACTTACACTCGCCTTACACTTACACTTACACTTACACTTACACTTACACTCGCCTTACACTTACACTTACACTTACACTTACACTCGCCTTACACTTACACTTACACTTACACTCGCCTTACACTTACACTTACACTCGCCTTACACTTACACTTACACTTACACTTACACTTACACTTACACTTAAACTTACACTTACACTTACACTTACACTTACACTTACACTTACACTTACACTCGCCTTACACTTACACTTACACTTACACTCGCCTTACACTTACACTTACACTTACACTTACACTTACACTTACACTCGCCTTACACTTACACTTACACTTACACTTACACTCGCCTTACACTTACACTTACACTTACACTTACACTTACACTTACACTCGTCATTTTAGAACCTTTTCACTCTCATCAAGAGTCATTCTCAATCTGCAGATCCAGTCCGGGAACCACACACAAAACACTCGCCTTACACTTACACTTACACTTACACTTACACTTACACTTACACTTACACTTACACTTACACTTACACTCGCCTTACACTTACACTTAAACTTACACTTACACTTACACTCGCCTTACACTTACACTTACACTTACACTTACACTCGCCTTACACTTACACTTACACTTACACTTACACTTACACTCGCCTTACACTTACACTTACACTTACACTTACACTCGCCTTACACTTACACTTACACTTACACTTACACTTACATTTACACTTACACTTACACTCGCCTTACACTTACACTTACACTTACACTTACACTTACACTTACACTTACACTCGCCTTACACTTACACTTACACTTACACTTACACTTACACTCGCCTTACACTTACACTTACACTTACACTTACACTTACACTTACACTTACACTCGCCTTACACTTACACTTACACTTACACTTACACTTACACTCGCCTTACACTTACACTTACACTTACACTTACACTTACACTTACACTTACACTCGCCTTACACTTACACTTACACTTACACTTACACTCGCCTTACACTTACACTTACACTTACACTTACACTTACACTTACACTTACACTTACACTCGCCTTACACTTACACTTACACTTACACTCGCCTTACACTTACACTTACACTTACACTCGCCTTACACTTACACTTACACTTACACTTACACTTACACTTACACTCGCCTTACACTTACACTTAAACTTACACTTACACTTACACTCGCCTTACACTTACACTTACACTTACACTCGCCTTACACTTACACTTACACTTACACTTACACTTACACTCGCCTTACACTTACACTTACACTTACACTCGCCTTACACTTACACTTACACTTACACTTACACTTACACTTACACTTACACTCGCCTTACACTTACACTTACACTTACACTTACACTTACACTTACACTTACACTCGCCTTACACTTACACTTACACTTACACTTACACTCGCCTTACACTTACACTTACACTTACACTTACACTCGCCTTACACTTACACTTACACTTACACTCGCCTTACACTTACACTTACACTCGCCTTACACTTACACTTACACTTACACTTACACTTACACTTACACTTACACTTACACTTACACTTACACTTACACTTACACTTACACTCGCCTTACACTTACACTTACACTTACACTCGCCTTACACTTACACTTACACTTACACTTACACTTACACTTACACTCGCCTTACACTTACACTTA
>NW_027315757.1:858979-928979 GCF_026437365.1 Eucyclogobius newberryi
TACTGTACAGGGTACAGACTACTTACTGTACAGAGTACTTACTGTACAGGGTACTTACTGTACAGAGTACTTACTGTACAGAGTACTTACTGTACAGGGTACAGGGTACTTACTGTACAGGGTACTTACTGTACAGACTACTTACTGTACAGGGTACAGGGTACTTACTGTACAGGGTACTTACTGTACAGAGTACTTTAGTACACCTGAGCTTGGTGGGGCGTGGCATCTCGAAAGGATCAATTATCGGTTGTGGCGCCTCATCCTTTCATCTCTGATCACAAGGACTCAAGAGCTCGTCGAGCTTCATTGATGGAGCAACATTATTCGTGATTCTTCGTCTTTCAAGTCTCAATAAAAGCCCAAGTTGTTCTTGTGAAATGGAAGCTGCACGATGCTCATGGAGCTCTGTGGGTTTCTTCATATGTTACGTCGCACAGGCGCGCAGTCCGTTCTGAGCACTTACCATGACTGTTATTATTCATCTTTTGCAACCGTGCCCAGCTCTAATGGCAGATTAAGCACGTTGGACTGTACTTGTCCGGCTGTACAGCGCTGCGCAACTAATGAACCCAACCAACTTTATTTGTATAGCACATTTTACCAACACAAAGTCTCCAAACAGAGTTCAAAACAAGCACAAGCAAAATATGTTAAAACATTTAAAAATAAATAAATATGTACAAACCAAATAAAGAGAGACATTTCTCTGTGAATATGAGTCAGAATATAATAAACACAGTGCTTCCTCTAACGTCTTCTTCTACAGCGTGTCAAACGCTTGTGCTTCCTGCTGGAGTGCCCCCTGGTGGCCGTTTGCCTGTAAAAACATATCAATGAGACACAATATTGTAAAGACTGCAGGGTTCAAAGTCTGAAGGAAGCCCTCGCTCCCCCGCTCCCTCGCTCCCCCGCTCCCTCGCTCCCTCGCTCCCCCGCTCCCCCGCTCCCTCGCTCCCCCGCTCCCCCGCTCCCCCGCTCCCCCGCTCCCCCGCTCCCCCGCTCCCCCGCCTCCCTCGCTCCCCCGCTCCCCCGCTCCCCCGCTCCCCCGCTCCCCCGCTCCCTCGCTCCCCCGCTCCCCCGCTCCCCCGCCTCCCTCGCTCCCCCGCTCCCTCGCTCCCCCGCTCCCCCGCTCCCCCGCCTCCCTCGCTCCCCCGCTCCCCCGCTCCCCCGCTCCCTCGCTCCCTCGCTCCCCCGCTCCCCCGCTCCCTCGCTCCCCCGCTCCCCCGCTCCCTCGCTCCCTCGCTCCCCCGCTCCCCCGCTCCCCCGCTCCCTCGCTCCCCCGCTCCCCCGCTCCCCCGCCTCCCTCGCTCCCCCGCTCCCCCGCCTCCCTCGCTCCCCCGCTCCCCCGCTCCCCCGCTCCCTCGCTCCCTCGCTCCCCCGCTCCCCCGCTCCCTCGCTCCCTCGCTCCCCCGCTCCCCCGCTCCCCCGCTCCCTCGCTCCCCCGCTCCCCCGCTCCCCCGCCTCCCTCGCTCCCCCGCTCCCCCGCTCCCTCGCTCCCTCGCTCCCCCGCTCCCCCGCTCCCTCGCTCCCCCGCTCCCCCGCTCCCTCGCTCCCTCGCTCCCCCGCTCCCCCGCTCCCCCGCTCCCCCGCTCCCTCGCTCCCTCGCTCCCCCGCTCCCCCGCTCCCTCGCTCCCCCGCTCCCCCGCTCCCCCGCTCCCTCGCTCCCCCGCTCCCCCGCTCCCCCGCTCCCCCGCTCCCTCGCTCCCCCGCTCCCCCGCTCCCCCGCCTCCCTCGCTCCCCCGCTCCCTCAAGCCCTCGCTCCCTCGAGCCCTCGCTCCCTCGTCCCCCCGTCACTCCAAACCTTCACCCCTCCCAGGAGCACTCTGTGACCTCTGTGACCTCTGTGACCTCTGTGTTTCGTAAGCCTCATGAACATGACACGGGTCATTGTGACTTCAACACAAGTGAATCATACGAATGGAAATCTTTAAACCTCCAGCTGCAATTAAATATTCAAAAATGTAGTGAATTATTTATATATGTGGCACAATGGTTAGGTCATCCCCGGTCCCTCCTCCCCCTCCTCTCCTTGTGTCTAGCCCCGCCTACATTAACCCATTGCATTCTAACTGTGGTGTGTCCATCCCCCCAGGCTTCCCTCCTCAGGCGCTTCCTCTGCGTTGTGTTACTAAAGTCTGAGTGATGCAGGTATGTTTCTGTCAGAGCACATGTGTTTTATATATCATATTATAACGTGATATACATTACTCTGTAGCCAATAGAAGGTTTGTAAAGGTTTAAAGGTTTCTAAGCAAAAGCTTTGAATAGATAAATAAAAGATAAGTTAAATTCATATTATGTAACTTTTTGGAGGTGACACGTCACCTGATTCATTCCATGGAAAATAAAGTTAAAGCATAATTCAGATCGAGAGGTTTATGCCATACTGCACCAGCAGGAGGCCGCTCCATGTTTAGTCCTGACTCTGGCACCAGCAGGAGGCCGCTCCATGTTTAGTCCTGACTCTGGCACCAGCAGGAGGCCGCTCCATGTTTAGTCCTGACTCTGGCACCAGCAGGAGGCCGCTCCATGTTTAGTCCTGACTCTGGCACCAGCAGGAGGCCGCTCCATGTTTAGTCCTGACTCTGGCACCAGCAGGAGGCCGCTCCATGTTTAGTCCTGACTCTGGCACCAGCAGGAGGCCGCTCCATGTTTAGTCCTGACTCTGGCACCAGCAGGAGGCCGCTCCATGTTCAGTCCTGACTCTGGCACCAGCAGGAGGCCGCTCCATGTTCAGTCCTGACTCTGGCACCAGCAGGAGGCCGGTCCATGTTTAGTCCTGACTCTGGCACCAGCAGGAGGCCGGTCCATGTTTAGTCCTGACTCTGGCACCAGCAGGAGGCCGCTCCATGTTCAGTCCTGACTCTGGCACCAGCAGGAGGCCGCTCCATGTTCAGTCCTGACTCTGGCACCAGCAGGAGGCCGCTCCATGTTCAGTCCTGACTCTGGCACCAGCAGGAGGCCGGTCCATGTTTAGTCCTGACTCTGGCACCAGCAGGAGGCCGGTCCATGTTTAGTCCTGACTCTGGCACCAGCAGGAGGCCGCTCCATGTTTAGTCCTGACTCTGGCACCAGCAGGAGGCCGCTCCATGTTCAGTCCTGACTCTGGCACCAGCAGGAGGCCGCTCCATGTTTAGTCCTGACTCTGGCACCAGCAGGAGGCCGCTCCATGTTTAGTCCTGACTCTGGCACCAGCAGGAGGCCGGTCCATGTTTAGTCCTGACTCTGGCACCAGCAGGAGGCCGGTCCATGTTTAGTCCTGACTCTGGCACCAGCAGGAGGCCGCTCCATGTTCAGTCCTGACTCTGGCACCAGCAGGAGGCCGCTCCATGTTTAGTCCTGACTCTGGCACCAGCAGGAGGCCGCTCCATGTTCAGTCCTGACTCTGGCACCAGCAGGAGGCCGCTCCATGTTTAGTCCTGACTCTGGCACCAGCAGGAGGCCGCTCCATGTTTAGTCCTGACTCTGGCACCAGCAGGAGGCCGGTCCATGTTTAGTCCTGACTCTGGCACCAGCAGGAGGCCGGTCCATGTTTAGTCCTGACTCTGGCACCAGCAGGAGGCCGCTCCATGTTCAGTCCTGACTCTGGCACCAGCAGGAGGCCGCTCCATGTTCAGTCCTGACTCTGGCACCAGCAGGAGGCCGGTCCATGTTTAGTCCTGACTCTGGCACCAGCAGGAGGCCGGTCCATGTTTAGTCCTGACTCTGGCACCAGCAGGAGGCCGCTCCATGTTCAGTCCTGACTCTGGCACCAGCAGGAGGCCGCTCCATGTTCAGTCCTGACTCTGGCACCAGCAGGAGGCCGGTCCATGTTTAGTCCTGACTCTGGCACCAGCAGGAGGCCGGTCCATGTTTAGTCCTGACTCTGGCACCAGCAGGAGGCCGGTCCATGTTTAGTCCTGACTCTGGCACCAGCAGGAGGCCGCTCCATGTTCAGTCCTGACTCTGGCACCAGCAGGAGGCCGCTCCATGTTTAGTCCTGACTCTGGCACCAGCAGGAGGCCGTTACAGTCTAATCTACTGGAGACAAACGCATGGATAAGTCTCTCCAAATCCGGTTCAGACACTATATTTTTGAAACTAATACAATCTAGCTCAGACACCCTTCTTGCCATTCAAAACAAAAAAGCCAATGACGGCATACCTCTAGCTGCAAGCATGTTACCGTGGCAACCTGACCAACACTGCCATAGACTTACATGCTTTTTGGTTTTGAATGGGACAAACCATGTACTTTGTCATCAACATTTGGCACACGTATCGTCCACATCAAACTGAAGTCAAAAGCCAGTGGGGACACAACTCGATCTCACACTGCGCGCTCGTGAATGAAGTAGTATAAAGTTGGTACTGTTTGTGGGGGAGGGGTGATGTAGGCGGGGGGATTAGAGGTGTGCTCTTCGTGGTGGCTCGTACCTCGCGGTCGCAAGGGGGGCGAGGGCCTTTACCACCGCGCGCAGCTTTAATGATGTAAAATTGCAACTTATCTGACCATTAAAACCGTACACTTTGAGATCCATATGAAGACCATTTGTAAATAAGTTAAATATTAGCACTTTGGGCGTAGCTCCAGCTGCTGTAAATCTTGCCATGTGAGAATTGCGGCGGCTCAGTCTGGTTCAGATGTGTTCTAGCCTGAGCCACCAGAGCACAGCCGGTCCACCCCACACGTCCACGCACTGTCCACCTGAGTGTCTCTGAACAGCGCTGACCCTCCTGTTTTGTCCTGTCTCTGTGTCTGTCTGTCCATCTTGTCCCTCCAACGTCCTCCTTTGGTCTACATATTATTTGGGCTGTATTATTTTTTTGTTCTGCTACTTTTTTTTATAAACACAATGCTTACATAAAAAAAACGAAAAGACACAAACAATAAATAACTAGAACAAAAACAAATCATATCTGAAGAGGTGGTGCAAGAAACACAAATGTGTCAAATATTTAATATTGTGAACATAAAAGTGATTGTGACCTGTGGATACAGCGGTATACACGTGTATATTATCTTATCTTATATGTGCAGACAGAGATGTCAGAGCTGCTGCTGTTACAGAAGTCTACACGCTGACACCACACTCTTATATTCTTACATATTAAATGTTGGTTGGATTAAGTAGGGTTCAAGACTGGGTTAAGGTTAGTTTAAAAAAGTTAATAAGAGGGAGGATACTGTTCATAGAGCAATCAAAATCTGTGCTTGCTATTCTTACATTAAAGGAATAATAGAGGGTTTTTCAAGCGACTGTTAGCATGCGCACACTCACCCCCCACCCTCCTGTTCTTTCCAAGAGGCCGCCTCCCATCAAACCTCGTGCAGAAGCACGCTACAGCCCCACTGCTACACGTGCGTTTGATAATTAGCTCGACGGATCACATAGCATCTCTTGTCTCTGCAGATTTCCATTTCTTCTGAGCTCGAACACAGTCTTTCTCTGTCGTCCACACACCGGCATATCAACCACGCATGTGCAGCCAGGGAAACATGCTGCTATCCTGGGAATGAGAGTGGGGCGTGTCCTCTCATGTAGGGGGCGTGTCCTCCCGTGTAGGGGCGTGTCCTCCCGTGTAGGGGCGTGTCCTCCCATGTAGGGGCATGTCCTCCCGTTTAGGGGCGTGTCCTCCCATGTAGGGGCATGTCCTCTCATGTAGGGGGCGTGTCCTCCCGTGTAGGGGCGTGTCCTCTCATGTAGGGGGCGTGTCCTCCCGTGTAGGGGCGTGTCCTCCCATGTAGGGGCGTGTCCTCTCATGTAGGGGGCGTGTCCTCCCGTGTAGGGGCGTGTCCTCCCGTGTAGGGGCGTGTCCTCCCATGTAGGGGCATGTCCTCCCGTTTAGGGGCGTGTCCTCCCATGTAGGGGCATGTCCTCTCATGTAGGGGGCGTGTCCTCCCGTGTAGGGGCGTGTCCTCCCATGTAGGGGCATGTCCTCCCGTTTAGGGGCGTGTCCTCCCATGTAGGGGCGTGTCCTCCCATATAGGGGCATGTCCTCTCATGTAGGGGGCGTGTCCTCCCGTGTAGGGGCGTGTCCTCCCATGTAGGGGCATGTCCTCCCGTTTAGGGGCGTGTCCTCCCATGTAGGGGCATGTCCTCTCATGTAGGGGGCGTGTCCTCCCGTGTAGGGGCGTGTCCTCCCATGTAGGGGCATGTCCTCCCGTTTAGGGGCGTGTCCTCCCATGTAGGGGCGTGTCCTCCCATATAGGGGCATGTCCTCTCATGTAGGGGGCGTGTCCTCCCGTGTAGGGGCGTGTCCTCCCATGTAGGGGCATGTCCTCCCGTTTAGGGGCGTGTCCTCCCATGTAGGGGCGTGTCCTCCCATATAGGGGCATGTCCTCTCATGTAGGGGGCGTGTCCTCCCGTGTAGGGGCGTGTCCTCCCATGTAGGGGCATGTCCTCCCGTTTAGGGGCGTGTCCTCCCATGTAGGGGCGTGTCCTCCCATATAGGGCATGTCCTCTCATGTAGGGGGCGTGTCCTCCCGTGTAGGGGCGTGTCCTCTCATGTAGGGGCGTGTCCTCCCATGTAGGGGCGTGTCCTCTCATGTAGGGGCATGTCCTCCCGTTTAGGGGCGTGTCCTCCCATGTAGGGGCGTGTCCTCCCATGATGGTCCCTCCAGCACCTCATCATCCTCTGTTCCCCATTGTCTGAGACATTCACTGAGCACGTCCTCTGTAGGAGCCTTGTCCTTGATGTACTTATGGATCTTGAACATTTCGTCCTGGATAGTGGCTCTTACGCTCACTAGTCCCGCCTCCTTCCTTACGGCTAGTGTACAGTCTCAGGGTGCTAGTGTCCAGTCTCAGGGTGCTAGTGTACAGTCTCAGGGTGCTAGTGTCCAGTCTCAGGGTGCTAGTGTACAGTCTCAGGGTGCTAGTGTACAGTCTCAGGGTGCTAGTGTACAGTCTCAGGGTGCTAGTGTACAGTCTCAGGGTGCTAGTGTCCAGTCTCAGGGTGCTAGTGTACAGTCTCAGGGTGCTAGTGTCCAGTCTCAGGGTGCTAGTGTCCAGTCTCAGGGTGCTAGTGTCCAGTCTCAGGGTGCTAGTGTACAGTCTCAGGGTGCTAGTGTCCAGTCTCAGGGTGCTAGTGTACAGTCTCAGGGTGCTAGTGTCCAGTCTCAGGGTGCTAGTGTACAGTCTCAGGGTGCTAGTGTACAGTCTCAGGGTGCTAGTGTACAGTCTCAGGGTGCTAGTGTACAGTCTCAGGGTGCTAGTGTCCAGTCTCAGGGTGCTAGTGTACAGTCTCAGGGTGCTAGTGTCCAGTCTCAGGGTGCTAGTGTCCAGTCTCAGGGTGCTAGTGTCCAGTCTCAGGGTGCTAGTGTACAGTCTCAGGGTGCTAGTGTCCAGTCTCAGGGTGCTAGTGTACAGTCTCAGGGTGCTAGTGTACAGTCTCAGGGTGCTAGTGTACAGTCTCAGGGTGCTAGTGTCCAGTCTCAGGGTGCTAGTGTACAGTATCAGGGTGCTAGTGTACAGTCTCAGGGTGCTAGTGTACAGTCTCAGGGTGCTAGTGTCCAGTCTCAGGGTGCTAGTGTACAGTCTCAGGGTGCTAGTGTACAGTCTCAGGGTGCTAGTGTACAGTCTCAGGGTGCTAGTGTCCAGTCTCAGGGTGCTAGTGTACAGTATCAGGGTGCTAGTGTACAGTCTCAGGGTGCTAGTGTACAGTCTCAGGGTGCTAGTGTCCAGTCTCAGGGTGCTAGTGTACAGTCTCAGGGTGCTAGTGTCCAGTCTCAGGGTGCTAGTGTACAGTCTCAGGGTGCTAGTGTACAGTCTCAGGGTGCTAGTGTCCAGTCTCAGGGTGCTAGTGTCCAGTCTCAGGGTGCTGGATTTAGGATGGAACCCTCCATGGTCAGGAGCTTTCATGTCTTAACATCTGTGATCTGTATCTCTCCTTTGGCCAACTGATTATTCCTGCAGGGTCTGATCACTGGCAGGGCGTGGCTCAGGGGTCTGATCATTGGCAGGGCGTGGCTCAGGGGCCTGATCACTGGCAGGGCGTGGCTCAGGGGTCGGATCACTGGCAGGGCGTGGCTCAGGGGTCTGATCACTGGCATAGCGTGGCTCAGGGGTCTGATCACTGGCAGGGCGTGGCTCAGGGGTCTGATCATTGGCAGGGCGTGGCTCAGGGGTCTGATCACTGGCAGGGCGTGGCTCAGGGGTCTGATCACTGGCAGGGCGTGGCTCAGGGGTCTGATCACTGGCAGGGCGTGGCTCAGGGGTCTGATCACTGGCAGGGGTCTGATCACTGGCAGGGCGTGGCTCAGGGGTCTGATCACTGGCAGGGCGTGGCTCAGGGGTCTGATCATTGGCAGGGCGTGGCTCAGGGGTCTGATCACTGGCAGGGCGTGGCTCAGGGGTCTGATCACTGGCAGGGTGTGGCTCAGGGGTCTGATCATTGGCAGGGCGTGGCTCAGGGGTCTGATCACTGGCAGGGCGTGGCTCAGGGGTCTGATCACTGGCAGGGCGTGGCTCAGGGGTCTGATCACTGGCAGGGCGTGGCTGTTTATTGCCCGGGACTTGTTCTTACCATTGAGCTGCTTCAGGACTTGCCTTTCCTTGTTTCCTCTTTGTTGCCATTTGTCTGTGGGATTCACAGGGACTTGTAACTGTCCTCAATGTCTGCTATTGTTCCTTCTGGGAGTGAGACCTCCTCTGTGTGGACCACCTTCCCTCTGTGAGGACCACCTTCCCTCTGTGTGGACCACCTTCCCTCTGTGAGGACCACCTTCCCTCTGTGTGGACCACCTTCCCTCTGTGTGGACCACCTTCCCTCTGTGAGGACCACCTTCCCTCTGTGTGGACCACCTTCCCTCTGTGAGGACCACCTTCCCTCTGTGTGGACCACCTTCCCTCTGTGTGGACCACCTTCCCTCTGTGTGGACCACCTTCCCTCTGTGTGGACCACCTTCCCTCTGTGAGGACCACCTTCCCTCTGTGTGGACCACCTTCCCTCTGTGAGGACCACCTTCCCTCTGTGTGGACCACCTTCCCTCTGTGTGGACCACCTTCCCTCTGTGAGGACCACCTTCCCTCTGTGAGGACCACCTTCTCTCTGTGAGGACCACCTTCCCTCTGTGTGGACCACCTTCTCTCTGTGTGGACCACCTTCCCTCTGTGAGGACCACCTTCTCTCTGTGAGGACCACCTTCCCTCTGTGTGGACCACCTTCTCTCTGTGTGGACCACCTTCCCTCTGTTTGGACCACCTTCCCTCTGTGAGGACCACCTTCCCTCTGTGTGGACCACCTTCCCTCTGTGTGGACCACCTTCCCTCTGTGTGGACCACCTTCTCTCTGTGTGGACCACCTTCCCTCTGTGTGGACCACCTTCCCTCTGTGTGGACCACCTTCCCTCTGTGTGGACCACCTTCTTTCTGTGTGGACCACCTTCCCTCTGTGTGGACCACGGACCACCTTCCCTCTGTGTGGACCTCTGCAGAACAGCAGTGAGGGGGTTCAGACCTCTGCAGAACAGCAGTGAGGGGGTTCAGACCTCTGCAGAACAGCAGTGAGGGGGTTCAGACCTCTGCAGAACAGCAGTGAGGGGGTTCAGACCTCTGCAGAACAGCAGTGAGGGGGTTCAGACCTCTGCAGAACAGCAGTGAGGGGGTTCAGACCTCTGCAGAACAGCAGTGAGGGGGTTCAGACCTCTGCAGAACAGCAGTGAGCAGGTTCAGACCTCTGCAGAACAGCAGTGAGCAGGTTCAGACCTCTGCAGAACAGCAGTGAGGGGGTTCAGACCTCTGCAGAACAGCAGTGAGGGGGTTCAGACCTCTGCAGAACAGCAGTGAGGGGGTTCAGACCTCTGCAGAACAGCAGTGAGGGGGTTCAGACCTCTGCAGAACAGCAGTGAGGGGGTTCAGACCTCTGCAGAACAGCAGTGAGGGGGTTCAGACCTCTGCAGAACAGCAGTGAGGGGGTTCAGACCTCTGCAGAACAGCAGTGAGGGGGTTCAGACCTCTGCAGAACAGCAGTGGGGACAGCGTATCACCTTGGTTTATGCCACATTTGACAGAGTGTCTTGCCATTGGCCTCAAGGACGGTTTTCCACAACCTCATCGAGTTCCCCATAAAGGCTCTTAGAGCCGTATGCTTTCTTGTAATCAATCCTTGCAGTGCTCAGCTTGGTGTGTCGGGTTCTACAGACCCGTTCAACTGTTCTGTCTGTTGTTTGGCAGTTTCGAGTGGGCATCTGGTTGTACCTCTTGGGTTCTGGGCCTCAGACAGTCGGCTCACCTCTCTCCGAGCTGTCTTGATCTTAGCCTCCGACCTCCTTTTCCATGGTGTGCATTTCATCTCATGGTTGCGCTTACGATAGCCGAGTGTCTCCAGGTTCACTGCTGCTGAGTTGTATATCAGCTCACTGGTTTCAGTGACGGTTGTCGTAGGGATAGCAGTCAATGCTATCCTCTTGAAGACTTTCTGAGAGTACCTCACTGAGCCGTGGCAATGAGCTTTGGGGTTGCCTGTTGTGCATTCTCACTATGATCTTATCTTTCAGGTCAGTTGCTGCCGTGTTCAGCGTGGTTATTGGGGCTTCGTACCCAATCTCTGTATGTGGAGTGACCTCTAACTCCCCCCTGACCTCGCGCGCTGGCCCGCCCTTGCTATTGCCATAGCATTTGCGTTGTATCTCATCAATCTCTAGTTGTGATAGCAGTTGCCACTTGTGGATGTTGGAACACTGAGCTACTAGTTGTTTGGTCGTTAGTGTTGACTGTGGGTTTCATACTCGCCATTCTTTCCACATTCTCTGCATGTAGCCCCTCTGACTAGGGTTACAGGGGTAGTAGCAGGCCCTGTAGGATTATTATGGCGCCTTTGCTACAAGTATCTATTTTAAAATATGCATCCCAGTGTATTGGCTTTCACAATTACTTAAATAAAAAAATATTTTTAATCAAACCATCTAGAGCTATAGTTCACATTGTCCCTTCATCCATTGTCCCTGTCCAGATTTTAGTCAAATGTCTTAGGGCTGAAGCCTGAGCGTGGCATGTATGTGTGCGCAGCTGTCACGTGATCACACCTCAGACAGGTGCGCACCTGTCATGTGATCACACCTCAGACAGGTGCGCACCTGTAACGTGATCACAACTCGTACTGTCATTCAAATATTCCGCCCGATTTGTTTGATTTGCATTATTGCACAGCAGGGCTCTAGACTAACCTTTTTTATTCATGGCACTGGTGCAACCTATTGTTTTTATGAAGTCAGTTAACCCTAACCCATAATAAACTCATGCCAATGACAATGCAATTGTGCAAATGTAAAAAGCATGTCTAGCGATGTTCATCCATTGACCGACACAAGTCTCAGAGCTGCATCCGTCACAATTGCTCGGAGGTCCGTTCTCTCGACCTTCTGACCTCTCCTTTACTCTGGCTTTCACTCTCACACTCTTGATGTAACGCAGTGGTGTCAGTCTTCCGCTGCCCTTTTAGTCGCTAACTCTCTGTCATCATTTCGTTTGTGACTAAAAAAATAACCAAATAGTGCTTAGTTCTATGATATATAGTGTGAATGATCACCCCATAAAATGCACTTTACACTACCCACTACCCTTTGCCTGCAGCACGGCGCTGCACTGCAAAAGTGAGGAGTTAGAGGCACAGGGCCATGTGAGACAACACTAGATCAGCCAATAGTCAGAGCTGTTCAGTGAGCGCTGCAGAGTGGGATTGAGCTCAACTGAAATGTTTAGAGCGGCATGTCCATGGATGCTGTGTGAGTGCAGGAGCCTCATCAGTGAGTTGTGGTAATGGGACCGAAAAACCGACACATAACTTTTTCTGTTTGTAACTACTGTCTGCACACTCTAAAAAATCATCGCATATTCAATTGTTTAACTTGCAGTCTAGAGCAGACACCGCAGGCTCACTGCTCTGGAAACACTGCTTCCTGCATCCTTCCTCCATCTGATGCCTATTCACACGGCCTTCACAATAAACGCAATATCCCTGACACATTCTTTATTCAATTTTCATCAAATTTACAAAATCAAATGAAAGACTCTAAGATCCTATGGGAACTCTGTTAGGAGTGCTTTTCACCATCACAGTAAGATAAGATAAGATAAGATAAGATAAGATAATCCTTTATTGTCCCACATGGGGAAATTTCATTGGTGCAATGCAGGTAGATCCAGAGGTAGATACAGAAGAACAGATCACTTATAGGAAGTCTGAAAAACACTTTCAGTAGAAGATCTCCTATAAATAAATAAAAACTCCCCTAGACAAATAAATAAATACATAAATAAATACCATTGCATGTGATCACGACAGTAATTGCACATGAATATGTGTCACGACGGCACATAGATTGCACATGAATTGCACATGAATTCCAACAGCAATTGCACATATGACAGAATTGCACATGGTTAGGTCAGTAAAACAACATTATGATGCTATCAGCACAATTTCTGCTTTGCGGAGAATAAAATGAGAATATAATTAGAGGCAGACATTTAACAGTATTTTAATAGCTGCTTTTACAATATATACGTAATGGAGCAAGACAAATGTACTTTATTAATGGAAAATAAAATGAGGTACGGCCTCCTAAATATATTTGTTTTTTCAAGGGCAATGATATCGTTTCACTTTCATTTCAAAATCTACTAAAGACAAATACCTTTTAAATTTTTGCAGCATAATATCTTTTTACTCGTTTGTTTCCTTTTTTAATGGCCAGCACTAGATATTTGACCTAATTAGCTGTTTGTCATGAATGATGGGGTGGCTGCACTCACTAAGTATGTATGAGTGGTGAGGTCTTGTCCATTCCCATTTCCATGTCCAGATCCATCCGCTCCACAGCAGACTCAGTGCAACACGGCTCCAGGTGCAATGTTTATTAGTTATTCTCCTTTTTGGCTTCTCTTTCTTTCCCTGATTGTTCCCCTCTTCCTCCCCTCCTTATCTGCTCATCGCTCTATCCGTGGATGCCATTCTGTCCAACCAGTAGGGGGCACTGTGAACGGCTACTGGAGCGATAGCCCCTGGTAGAGTGTGAAGATGGCATGGCTCACGGGGAGAAGGAAGAAGAGAAACATAGAAATATGCAAAACTAGATCCAGCAGTCCAGCCTCTGTCCACCACCACGACCCCTGACCTCCACCGCCACCATACGCCTATGTTCAGACTCATTCAATGGACACTTTTGTACATACGGACTCTTCTTTTTCCACTGTTTTAGTTTTATAGCGATGGTTTTTATTTTCTAAAAGTCAATACATTGAAGGGTCTGTGTATGTAACCATGTAATAAGGTTTTATACATACTATGGTGTGCACAATACCAAAACCACTTGTACACTGATGGTTTCACAGGGTTAAGAACATTTATTTATTCATATTTGGGCAATGCATGGCAATTGAAAAATAAATTGGCATTCCAATATTTCACCAAATTCCCCATTAATGTTTATTTCCAAATACCACCGTAGCATTTTCCTCTGCAAAAATTAAAAACTATACGTACTGCCCAATAATATTTGTTGGGTAAAGTCATTTGGTTTTATCCTATTCAATGATCTAAAGTGGCCTGATGCTATGCCATCTCATACACATTGTTCCATGTTCAATTTCCGCCTTGCGCCTGCCCTAAAATGTGAATTGTACATTTTCATTCTTACAATTCTGTTACATCATTAACATTTAAAGGATGTCAGAACACCATCAGGTCTTGTGATAATTGCTCTATCTTTATGGGAATGTGAAAATATGTCTTTGTCTGATGCTAACCTGGCGGCTCCACATCTGTTCAGACTGAAAATCACCAAATGCCTCAGGGTCGGACCAGTCATTTTATACCACACATATTCTATATACTTTTTCACTGTGTTCACCTCGACTCTCACCCGATATAGAATGCCCTGCCTTCTTGTTTGCTGATTGGTCATATTGTTCTGATGATGTACATATGTAAAGTTATGTTCAAACTGCATGGGTTTCCATTGCAAGCAATAAGGTTCTTGGTATAACTGCAGATGAGGCGTGTTAAGATGCTAGACTAAAGCTAAATGAATGTGTATATAATAGACATTTTAAGTGTGTATGGACATGTGTGCTCAAATGCATACATACGCACTAACAAGCATGCGGGTCAAACTTTACCTCTTTGAATGCACGAAGAGGAAGAATGAGCAGACATTATGCATGCTAAATGCTACGCTATTGGTCCCAGTAGACCAGGATAGGTACTGTACGGGGGGGAAAGTTTATTTTTTCAGGATGGGCTGGGGTTCCATTTATAGTAGGACTTGTATAGCTGCTTTCTAATCAATCTTGAGACTTAAGAGGCATACAGTACAGTTAATCGTAGCTTATAACTTTGGGTTTGTTTTTTTGGTTTGCTTCTCTCTTCATAGAGAACTATTCTGAGAGCCCTGAGCTTGTCAGATATATGCAAAAAGAAGCACTAACTGTGAACTAATGCTAAAAATCCAGCTTCTTCCATTATAGTCTCACTTACTCTTGTGTAAGAAGAGTCCAAGACTGTCCCATTCCAGATGACCATTTTTCCAAAGTCCCTGTCCCAGTGTGCTCTCTGAAACATTACATCAAATCATGCCATGTGTTTGCTCAGCGCATTTCTGAATGTGTAGAGGAAGTGGTTTTACAGGAGGACGCCTCAGCAGTCTAGACTTACACCTGGTCCAGTTTCAAACTATCAACATTCTTGACATTCGAGACATTCTTGTTTGAACAATCGGGTGTTTTAGAAAATAAAATGTGGCATCAGGATCAACATTATATCTAATCAAAGACAATCTGGCTCAAATGTGCTTGGACTAGCTAGAAATGACAGTTCTAAATAGCTCTTCTGAATATGCATGGTCTTCATGGGTTTCAATTAGGTTCACAATTAGTTTAACAATTCAAAACCAAATATTTTCTTGTAATGGTCAAAAGTCCGTGATACGCCACCCATAGCAGAAAACTCAAACCCATGTTTAGAGGCCATATCAGGTTTCCTTTGCAAATATATGAATTTTCATGTAGCTGGAATCAATGAGTCCACATTTACTTGTCCTTGAAGATCTTAATCCATTACTGAATTAGGAATAGAAATCCAATACATTAAAGTGCAATCTCTAATGTGTCCATCCCCAACCTTGTCAATATATTTTAACATCTGCATTCTCTACAGCTAAATGTTCTCAGTCGTACCATGGAAACATGTCCAGTCTAAGTACACTGCAGAAGCGGCCTTCCCTTTATCTACATATTCAAACCCTTTTCTTTATCATTCAATCGCTGTTGATGCAGCTCTTCATGACTCAGGTACCTCGTAACCTGTGTCTCCACTCATGTTGCTTCCTCAAAGTTGTACTGTATGTACCGAACCGGAGAGATTCTACCAAATGTAAAGCTCTTTCTGTGCCTGTCAGTGTCACCTCTGCTTTCATTGTTCCAAACTTTCTTACCTCCCCAATTTAACAAGAACTCTTCCAACCTACCACATATCCTCACCAATGTCCACCACTGAAAGAGCACTTGAACAAACTAAGCTCAAAGTTTGAAAAGTTGTTGGACTCACATGGACTATCCCTGGAGGGAAAATGAGGAAGACAAACAAAGACTCGAACCAAAGTGGACCTTCCATGTAAGAAAATGTTTCCTGAGCCCACGCACTGTTTTGTTTCGTATCTTTGGTGTTTTTTTTTTGTTCACTGTGTCACAATCTTCCCCGTCCTCCATTTTGTTCATGTAGGCTTCTGTGTACCACACCTGGGTCAAACAGCCATCGTACTCACAGCAAGCATTGAGTAATGTGTGAGTGATTTGTCAACCACATGGGAGATGAATCTATATGACAATGGTTCTTCTTTGGCCAAGGTCTGGTCCGGGTGTGTGCAAGAGTAGTTTTTGGTTTTGTGGTGGATTTTTCTGTGGATGTTCTGGTTAGCTGCAGCCCCCTAACATGTCATAGATACAGATATGTTAGCGGGCTTGGCAGTCGGAGTGGAGTGTGTCTATGTGAAAGTTTGAAAAGATGTGTCTGTGTCTGTGTTGTGTTGCATGCCAACAGTAAGCTTCTTTCTAAGTGTTCTTAATTTGGCCTCCGTCATCCCTCCCTTGATGTACTCAAGTGTCACTTGGCTGAGGTTTCCACGGCTTGGACGTTAATACTCAGTTTGTCCAGTGGAAATTGCTGCCTAGTGAACACCGGCCATTGTAGAAATCTTTTAGAGGGTTTTTTCTCTTTTAGAGGGTTTTTAACGTTTGGCGATAAGGGTGCAAAGAAAACATTGATGTCTAAAAGGTTTTACAATGGCTATCGTTGTAACCCACTTTCACTTAAGATTATTTTCAGCCAATAGCATCATTTCATATACCTGAAAATGTATCCCAAACTATTAAGATATTTGAAAGAACTATCATTCTTGAAAGCTTGATACACCATCACAGACTTTCCCCTTGGAAAATTCTGAATTTTGAAGCTAAAATAAACACACAAAGTACAATGGTCTTGAAGTGTTGCTGTTGATTCAAAAAACCTACTTGTGTTATGATGGTGGGTACATACTGGATTCAATATTTGACATTTTTTGTGGATTAACTGAACATATTGATAAACTAATATACCACCATCATTCCCAAGGCGTTGGCATAATTTGGGATTTTGATCAGTACCAAACCAGAAAGAAATCACTAATTAAAAAAAAAAAAAAACATTTTTGAAAATCTCTTTTTTTCCCTCTGGTCTGGTATCAGAAATGTATGGAAATTTTGCCCAAACTAAATCCCCCTTCTTCTTTCCTTTCAGTGCTGAGTTTCTGAGGCGAGAGAGATGGAGTAAACTTTGAACAGCTGCACTTTCATCTTCCTCATTTGGATTCCGTCGAGAAGCGGCGGGAGGGAACAGAAAGAGATGAGAGGAAGAGGTCATCCGTGACACCCCCATCTGCATACCCAATGACTGTGGCCAAAATCAGGAGCAGAACCACCCCCATTTGGACAGGAGATTGGACAAAACATAAGTAGCTGCTCTGGGTATTCACAATAAAGATAAATAACCAGGTGCAACAGAATTCTCCAGTTGGATTTCCTCAGCCCTCTCTCAATGCTCTACCAGGACTGGGTGCACCATTTCTGTGGCATCTAGAACACTATGCAAGACAATAGTGGCAGTGCATGTCACGATGAACAATCCAGTGTGGGATTAGATCACCTCAAAGTTCAAATCTCGTCATACATATCAGAAACATCAGCCATATCACAGCGAGAGGAGAAAGGGAAGGCTGCTGCTCATTTTGGCCTCATTTGTCCACGGCTGGACTGATCGAAAGACTTTGTGGAGATGTTCTCTCTCTTTTCTCTGCAGATTTCCCCTCCCGCATCTCTCATTGTTGCTTCTCCTCTTTTAGCAAAGTGCATGGCATGATAGAAAACACTTTATCAAGAAAACAAAGACTCTGGTTGAGGAAGCGAATGAGACCAAGACAGAACCCCCAAGAAAAAGCGGGGACTCCCTTTTCCCAAGTTGCAATGTCAATGCAAAGTCAGTATGATCAACCAAGCTATTTTTCATCTCCCCCAAAGCAACGGCTGATATGGGAAAATCAGCATCTCTTGCACCAGAGTGATGATGGATGAGGGCCGCTCCAGTGCGGATCAGGGGAACACGGTGTTGAGAGTGGGGGTTGGGGGGCCGTGTGGACCATACACTCAATATACCTCTGACTCTCTGGGACGACAAATGGAGGCTTTAAAAAGAAACGCAGGGATCAGCAGAATCTCCAAAACACCTTAGAGCTACTAATCTATGAACAAACAAAAAAAAGAATAATTAGAAATGCATTTTTATTACCTTGTTTACCAGCATGAATATTCTGCATGACATCTGCAAGTCATTTTGAAGCTCCCCGTAACAAACAGGGCTAGAATTAAAAAAAATAAAAATAATGATAATAATTATTATAGTATATGCAGAAGCAAAAGGAAAATACATAGTTTTTAAGATATTACAGAGTCTTGTTACATCTACATAGTTTTGGTCTATTTGAAATTAAAATGACTCTTCCACTTGCGCTGACCCTGGACTGGACTCTTGTCTCTGCTTTTTGCTTCCCCTTTACCCTCGAGCTTCTTTTCTATATCTGTTCCAAGGTGTGATTCTCTCTAAAAATGGCAGCTCTGGCACATGCACTTGCTGGACTTGGGAAAATGTCACCAAACTGACCAAGTACCTGCTTTTCATATCAGTGTTTGTTTGTCAGTTGTTGTTTTTCATGTTGGTTTGATGCTTTCAAATCGGCAACAGGGCTTGTGCAATCCGTGTGTATCTGTGTGTTTTATGTTAGGGTCAAGGTGGCTGCTTCACCACGCAGATATTTGAAGTTTGCAATTTAGGGAAAATATCCATAGGTGCAGACAGTTTAAACAACTGTCAAACTTGCAAATGGGGTTAAGTTCATGTTAAGGTGCATGACACCTGCAATTCTGTCAGACTATAGACAACAGCATTATTTTTGCACTCCGTTAGGTCAATGGGTTAGAAACTGTGTCCCCTTGTTCCAAAGATTCAACTCTATAATTCTGATTGTACCGCATGGAAAATGACCCTAACTCAACCCAGTTTGCAGTTGGAGGGTACTATGGAGATGGTGAACAGCAGCCATCTTGATTCTGTCTAGAATTAAGATTACTATGTTTTGTATTGTCATTAACATAATAGATGCATAGTCTTATTTATTTATTTTTTAGCAAAGCTAAATTTTAAAGTTATATTCTAAATAGTGAACAAAATCCTATTGTTTGATAACAATAGTGCAGATGTCTGAATATATATTTTTCTGCTGTTGACAAATTCAATTCAATTCCATTTATTTTTGTAACGCTCAACATCACAAGAGCAGTTTCCTCAGAGGGCGACAGTGAAAAACAGATGACACAAATGTCCATAGGGACTTGGCCATGTCCCAGCAAATGAAAACAAAGGGCTGAATTTTGTGAACAAATCATTTCAAACATAGAAATCCGTCCTCAGGAAACGGTGGAGACGAGGGAGCGTAGTATGTGACCTAATGTAGCTTTATGATCGGCATGTACTGTCAGCAGGTTGAAGATGGAACAATAAAGCCATTGTAACTGCTGAATGGTAAGTAAGACGTGATTCTATGCTTAACTGGTGGTTTAGAAGCTCGACTCTTTTAAGAAAAGTTAGTTCCCAAATATATAATAGGTGTAAGATGAACTCAGCATCTTAGATTTTCACTTGTTATATCATTTGACAATAATGCAACATCATAGTGGTAAATTCATGATGGTTGCATTGGAGATCGGACTACCAGTCTCGTTTGCAAAATCTCAAAATACATATATTCTTGAAATACTTTATTACCAGTGTTCTTGTTAAAAAATACTGAAAGTACAAAGAGTAAACACAAGGCTAGCTAACATCATTGATTACAGTAGGTTCAGTTTTAAACTTTGCAAGACGTGATTCACCAAATGTTTATATTCAAACATTAAGCTAACAAACCAAGACTATAATGCAGGGGTGTCAAACTCATCGTGGGCCTTGTGTCGCAGGCCGAACATGACATCTATATTCATGCATCAGCAGCAGGAACATGGATTTGTGATATGAAATGTAGATCTCACATACCTGATGCTGTTGCTGCACAAACTCAATATGAGATCACTATTTGAATGTCTTAATCTGATTTGAGTGACAAAGTGACTCAGATGAGGTCATAGTGCTTGTGTTCACAGTCACATTAGTGTGTTCACAGTCATGTTCAGACTTTATTACACTCTGACCTGTGTTTTTACCTGTGGATCCTGATCTGTCCAGGTTTGCACTGGTTTGGATGTTTTCCTCACAGAGCATCATCACAGAAGTTTGTTTTCTTGTTGTTAGCTCCACATTAGCTCCACTTTTAGCACAGCTCTAACGTCCACAAACTGTCTCCTTTCTTTCTTCCACGTGTTTCCCAAAACCACACGTCTCTTTCCTCGCCCAGACCTCTGCTCAGGTCTGTAACGTGTGGGACGTGTGTCGGCACTTCTCTGGCAATGCTGAGCAGTGCAGGGGAGGGCTGCTGCAAAGGATTGTGGGACTCATAGTTCCACAGATAAACACACTATATATCTATATAAAATGAACAAATATAAGTGTTTTGCGGGCCAGATTGAAACGTCTGGGGGCCCGGACGCTTCATGTTTGACACCCCTGTTATAATGGATACTATAATTAACTAAATGTGACTTAAACAAAGATAATACAACAAGGCAAACAAACTAGCATAATTTATGCAAAATGGCTAACTGACACAGGGACTGACAACTAAAGTTGTCATAATTCTGCTTTTTGGTTCACTCTAATTACTGTAAACTAGATCTTATCCATTATAGTCCTCCAATCCATAGAGATGTTACGGGTCAAATGCGGCTTTGAAGGTCTTGGTCATTTGTATACACCTTGTTGTATCTATGATCAGATCAAAGTCTGTAAATGGTATTTCAAAAAGCAAATTGTTTGATTTATGAGGACGTTGTTTGTTTTTCAAAATAGAGAAAGTTACAAATGTGTCTTCGGTGTTGATAGCATCAAACTTTGTGCTTGTTTCTATAAAAGTACCTTGAGATTCTAACAAAGGCTTATGTCCGGAATTGACATGTGATGATGAAAACTACTGTACAAATTCTCCTTCATACCTTTGAAATCAGCCTTCACCTCACCTTCAATCTCCGACGACTTTGTTAACATCATAACAAGCATGCTAGATGGCTTGATATACTTAAATATATAAGATGTGGACCTAACTATATTCTGTCACTGTCGCCAAATATTTCTGAGCTAAAGGTATTTTTTCTGGGGTTTTTTGGCTTGCTAGTTAGCCGCATCTGGATTGTGCTTTACATGCCACTATCTCTCCTCATTTCACGCTCCTTCATTCACGTACCTCCTTCACTCGTCCCCTTGGTGTGTCTCCTCTCTCCTTCTTTCTTTGTTAGAAGAAAACGCTTCTTTCTGCATCTCTAGTTCTTGCATTTATTTGTTTTATTTTTTAATTATTTTCAGTTTTTGGAAATGAATTCTAAATGCATGCATGGGAAACTTTAATAAAATGACTTAAAATGAGGTTGAATGAAGTGGGTGAAGGGAGTCCTCTGGGTGAGTGTTTCTCTTCTTTGAGACTGAATGCAGTTACGGAGCAGATTTGTTTTCACACTTGTTGTAGGGCCAGAAATGGGGATCTGTATTTTGACATTTTGTGGCTTGACAGTAACTTACAGATGACAGTATGTTGTTGGTAATGTTAGTTAGCAGCAATAGCAACTTGGTTGTTTTCTGTATTTTAGCCCAATCATGTTACAGCTTTATTCCTGATCCCAGTATGTGACGTTAAGCTAATAAACATCAAAAATAATCAACATAAATTAAAAACCTTACATTCAGAATGATTTTTCTTAGTTAATTTTATGACTAAGGCTTATGTCATGTTATTTTTGGCCGGTTTTAGTCTATTTATTTGCTTGATGTTAAAACAACTAAAGAAATAATGGGAATTTAAGTAAACTTCATTACCTCATTATTTATTCAGGCAGACATGACTTTGTTGTGTGGCAGAGAGCGCTGCTACAGAGGCCTCCCTTCACTGTCCAACGCAATGTTTAAGACTGATGCTGGAGATCATTTTTCACCAGTTAAACTAAAAGATTATTAAATAAAAAATAAGTCATAATAAAAATAGATTTCAATGGAATGTTTATTAATTGCCTTTGTCTGTTTTTGAAAAGAAGAAAATGGTACAGATGTAATAATTCTGCAGCATTTGTGAAAAAGAGACTTAAAACATACAGGTTTGACTGTGAATGCAGAGCTTCTCCTTTACCTAAAGGATTCGGAAAAAAATATTGTTCGAAAAAGTCACAAAATAGCTGAAAATGTCAATTCAGTTTAAAAAAAAAGTGAAATGTAAAAAACAAATAAAAATATTAAAAGTTAATGACAAATCTTTTGTCTGCCGTGTCTTCTGTGTGGTCTTTTACCTGAAGAGAAAAGCCTCAGTAGTGACAGTCACTGTGTCTGGGACTTTCTCTCAATCTACTTTCCTACCAGTGGTAGAAGTAGTACTCCATTTTGCTACTTAAAGGGGCTGTACCTGACACTTTTGAAACATAAAAAACAGGCCAGTCTAGCCTAGCGTAGCCACTAGCGTCATGGCTGAATCTTCCTTTACCTGTTTGAGCTGTCATATGTCGAGTCCGAGCCCTGGCTCCTTCCCTGACGACAGGTGCGTGAAGTGTAGTGGTAGCTTTGGTTGCCAGGGTTACGGAGTTAGAAGCGCGGATCCGCTGTTTAGAGGAGCTAAAGTCTAGCTATAGCCAGAGTGTAGCGTCAGGTTTATAGCGTCATTAGCTAAGACTAGCCCCTCAGTGCCTCTTGTGCAGCCGGGACTAGACCAGGGACAGAATAGGGACCAATTTGTGACAGTTTGGAGGGAACGAGGTGCTAAACGCCGGCCTGTACTGCACCGTGAGCTTCCCGTCTACAACAGGTTTGCTCCCCTCAGCGATCACACGCCGATGAATGTAATTGGAAATTCTATAGTTAGAGACGTGAAACTATGAGCAGCAAGTGTTAGACGTTATCGTATTTTTCACATAGAAAGGCGCACTAGATTATAAAGCGCATTAAGCGAAACAAAACAGACGGATAAGTCAGTCTGTTGAGCTTTATTAAATGCTTGAACTCATTCAGATCAACATTGTTCAAACGTTAATGAGCATATTCAGAATCAGAAAGGGTTTTTTGCCATTGTCTATGAACAGAATTCACAAACTTGTCTTGGTGATTCGGTGCAACAATGAATAAGTCAAAAAGAGGCAAGTTAAGTTTATTTGTAGAGCACATTTCATACACAAGGCAATGCAAAGTGCTTCACAGCAGGAAAATGCATTCAAATCACACAGACAAAAAGACAAGGCTCTCACCTTCTCTAAAAGGACTGAAATAACTTAACTGTACGAAAGAACAGGATCAAAATACAGTTTGGAACTTTATTTACAGCATTTCATTGCTGTAGAACATATGCATACTGTTTATCCCACGCAGTGTTTAGACATAATACCTGTAAAAAAAAAAAGAATAAATGTTTAGTAAGTCAAGTTTTATTCATAAAAAGCACCACAATGCCCCCTGTGCTGTACAAAGGTGCAGAACTTATACTAAGAGTAAATCCAGAGGGTTCAGAAACAGCTTCAGTCTTGGATAGGATCAATTTAGTTTATTTATTTATTTTAAAATAGGCCCTCAGTATAAGAGGGTTAATAAAAGATTAGTAACGCATTCCATCCACTATGCCCTGCGCCACTGTTGCTGTGGGTCTCTGATAAAAGAAAAAGGTGCAATAGCACCTTCTTTCCACTATGCTGCGTGCGTCACTGTTGATCCTCTTTAACTCCTCTTTCAAAGCATCTTTTCTTCCTCCTTCGACGAAGACAGGAAGAAAAGTCACTTCTTCTTCTTCTTCTTCTTCTTCTTCTTCTTCTTCTTCTTCTTCTTCTTCTTCTTCTTCTTCTTCTTCTTCTTCTTCTTCTTCTTCTTCTTCTCAGCGCTCCACGGCGGCCAGAATCCACTCACTGTATTTGTGATTTTCCGTTGTCGTCGTTGTGCATCTGCAGTGGACAGACCAGCGACGCCCCCTCCTCCATTTCTTTACTCTGATCATTCTGATTCTCCAAAAGTAAACTTCCTTTACTCTGACTCCAGTTTAGCGCCTTTAGCCTGTTTTCTATTTCTGCCATTCAATCTCTTTTGTTCAGGGGAATCTTCCTGCAGCTTTAGCAATGATCCTGATCCTTTCAGTTCTCTTTTTAGTTTAAGCAGCACAGTTTCACGATATTTGCAGCTCCATCCTGTATCTCACTGCCAGAACGCTCCGACACAGACGGGCCAAAGGATATTGCGTTCACTTCACATTCTAGAAGAGCTCTAAACTATTTAAATGTTAGGCATTCTAGAATATTGTGTAGCCATCACGACCAGATTCAATGATTTGTTGTGTTGTTTCTTGATGACATCATCATTAAAATGATGATGTCATAATGATGATAAAAAAGAAGGTGGCGATACTTGGATACCAGCCGCCTAAAGTCGCCAGTGAGAATGAAGTCTATAGAAAATAATAAAGTCTAAAGAATAAAGTCTGGCGGTAATGTAACACTTGGATACCAACCGCCACAAAACAAAGAATAAAGTTTAAAGAATAAAGTCTGAAGAATAAAATCTGAAGAATAAAGTCTGAAGAATAAAGTCTGAAGAAAAGTCTAAAGAGTGAAGTCCAAAGATGAAGTCGAAAAATAAAGTCTAAGAACAAAGTCTGGCGTTAATGTAACACTTGGATACCAACCGCCATAAAATACCAAAGAAGAAGAAGAAGAAGAAGAAGAAGAAGAAGAAGAAGAAGAAGAAGAAGAAGAAGAAGAAGAAGAAGAAGAAGGGAACTCGCTGGAAGCTCTAGAATAAAGTCTAAAGAATAAAGTCGAGCTGTAAGGTAACACTTGTATACCAACCGCCATAAAACACCAAAGAAGAAGAAGGAGACGTGAGTAGGTTTAGCACCACATGCATTATTGACTTTATCACGCAAATTATTGTCAATATGGACATTCATCTGGAGGAGAACACCTTTGACCCAGTGGCCCTGCTCTCTGGTAATTTGCAGGATTTGTTCATTAAAAACTCTGAAGCTGAGGTTGCAGTGGATGAACCAGAAATACAAGACATTCAACTAAAGACCATAAAAGATCAATGGGTGTCATTGAAAAAGGAGGCACAAGTGAAAAAAGAGAAGAGACATGGCACTGTTGCTTTTCAAAGGGAGAAGGTCTGGCTTGAGGTGACCAGAGAAGACACCAGATCACAAATAAAAAAGATAAACAGCTTAATTTGCAGAGAAGAGTGTCAACTGGTTCAGCTTCGCAAAAATCTAGAGGCGGATCAGAAGTGCCACGACAATTACCTCTGTGGAAACAAGAGACGGGCTGAAAATGCTTTAGCCGGGTTTCAACAGGCACAGGGCATAGAGCTGGAGGTGGACGTGCTGAATGAGGCTTTGATTGAAGAAAGCAAGAGCACCGAGCGTGACCTTGAGCACATCGAGGGCGTTCTGAGTCATTACACCCACTGCAAAGACATGGTGTTCAAAATGTCTCCAGTTGAGTGGCAGGAAACGCAGCAGACGCCTAAAGGAAAAGAGACAGAGAAATCCCCAAATTCAGTTGAAGATTACCCTGCACTTTTTACACCCACACCAGAGGACTTCTCAAAGATGATGACGGAGCTGATGCAACAAAACGTGTCTCTGATTCAAAACACTGCCGAAGTGGACGACACACTGAAGGAGCTCAACCAGTGCATAGAAACCACTTCAGCCAAGACAAAGGAGGAGGAAGAAAAAGTTGATTTGCAGAATGTTGATCTGAGCAAGAGAGTTGATGTAATAAAGACAAGTATAACAAAGCTAAAACAGAGAATCCTCCTCTATGACTCGCTAAAATCAACTAACAAGGACATTATGTTCAATGCTCTGGGGGAAAAAGTGTCTAAGACATACTCTCAGTGCATGGGCAGGTCGCAGCACCGCCTCAGCACGCTGGAGATGGTGGCAAACATCGAGAGTCGGATGTGCACCCTTCTGACCCAGCTTGAGAACATCCCTGACGACTTTGTGAAAGGAATCATGAAGATAAATCACTGTGAGAAGAGAAGTCTCAAAGCTCCCCCCAAATAAATGGGAAGGAATATGTGTCTCCAACTCTTTATGGATTGTGGGAAAAACACTTGGGGATACTGAATAAAGTCTGTCTAGGTTCATGAAAGTGTAAAGCTGCTGGTTAAAGCCTTCTCAGCAGGAGACTGAAACTTGAGAGTGGACTCCCGCACGCCTTTGGACTACACATCATAAAGAATGTTGGGTGGGTCCACATTTTTCCAGTTACAGTCACTTTGCTCAGTCATGACTACAGCTTGATGTGTTTAAACCAGGTAAAATAGCAACAAATAGTTTATTTCTGTCCACTGTACAAAGGTATGAGGAAATCAGTTGAAGGTTTAGGGTTAGGGCCAGTGTGTACTAAATGTATTCATGCTTGAATTTACTGTGGAGTGCACTGCACATACTTGTGTAGTGTTGTATCTGTAGCCAATGCCCTAATATGTACTGTTTTACAGACTCAATTCTGTCATTTAATTTGTGATTTTAATGAATTTTTCCTGTTGTGTGAAGCACTTTGAATTGCCTTCTGTATGAAATGTGCTCTACAAATAAACTTGCCTTGCCTAAATAGTAAATAAAGGCTCACATTTATATAGTGCTTTTCTACCGTCTGTCACCGTTCTGCCTTTGCCCTTTTTTTTATCCTCAGTCCAGTTCCATTTTTCAGCTCGATCCGGTCCATCTTTTGCTTCCTCTCATGTTTTCCTGCTCTCAACAGCTGCCTCTCATTCCCTAATCATCCCAGGATAACCTATATATGCCTCCTCTTTTAAATCATTCAGCTAGATTGTTGACATGTCAAGAGAGACGTTCAAGCGCTGCATTTATATCTGAGCTTCATGAAGATAAGTTTGTTATCTTAAGTTCGGGAGCAGGACCACGCCCCTTCCTGTGGCTACGCTATTTAATCATCCAGATCACTTACACCTGCGTTCATGACGTCGTGCACACGCTCTATGAAGGCGGAAGCCCTCGCTCGAATACACACGCGTTCCTTACCTTTCTATGGATTAGCTCGACCTCACTCCTTCCGATACATTGGCCCAACCCAGGCCTCACCTCGCCCAGCACAGGAATATAAATATGGCTATAGAGTGTATGCCCTGAGTGAAAGCTGTTCAGGGTATGTTTTGCGCTGGTCAATGCACACTGGACAGTACAAAAATAATGCAAGCAACATCAGTGCAACACACGCAGTTGTCCGTGAGTTGGTTTCTCCCTTTACGGGCAAAGGACACGAGATTTACATGAATTAGCAGATTTGGAAACTGGACTGTGTGGGACGGTAAGGATTACCAGGTTGGGGATGCCAAAATGCCTTGGTAAAAGTGTCTTACAGCTGAAAAAAGGAGATGACCCAGTTTTTTGCAGAAAGGGAAAACTCCTGGCTTGTGCTTGGCACGATACTAAACGTCTCACCATGTTGTCCACAGTCCATGGAAATGATTGTGTTCAGAGGAGGATCCGATCCAAGACAGATGACACTGGCTTCCGTGACATCAAAAGACCTGTATGTGTCGACCAGTACAACGCCTACATGGGTGGAGTGGACACTGCTGACCAGAGGATGAAGACATACCTCTTTCCACACAGGTCCCGGAAATGGTATCATCGCATATTCAATGCCATTATAAGCATAAGTATTGTCAACTCACACATCATATACACCAAATCCACTCCAGGCCCACACAAACCTTTAAAGGTTTACATTCAGAAGATTATTGATGCATTACTGGCTGATCACTCCAAAAAACAAGAGAGGCGCTCAAGACCGGAGGGTGAAATGCCACAGAGACTCACAGAGCGTCATTGGCTTTGTCAAGCAGAGGGACGTCCAGACTGCGCCGTGTGCTCTGACCGCTCTCGTACCAAAGGCAGGCGGCAAACAAAGTACAGGTGCCGTCAGTGTGGCGTTGGCCTCTGTGCGGTTCCATGCAACGAGAGATACCATACGCTAAAAAACTTTAAATGCTGTCATTTGGATATGTAAAAGTGCAGGGTACCTTGACCCTGGATGGACATCTTTTCTGTGATGGCTCTCTCCTTTCTTCACTGCTTTCTCCACAACCTGCCTGGCACCAATGATGGATGTATAAGTTGGCCAAATAAAACAAATACATAATAAATACCGTGGTTGTCTTCATTTGGTCAGAACTTGTAATCAGGGCCCCTGCTTTGACATCTGAGCAAAAGGGGAGAAAAAGGGTTAAAATGACACAATTCCCCAGCACCTTTTACCCCCAGAAAAGCACTCCACTGGGGGCTGGAGGTGAAATGACTCCCAGTCCAGAGTACCATATACCTCTGTGGGACTTAGAAAAAAACGGAGCTTGAAATCCAGAGTACACTATACTCGCTGGACTAAGTCGTTTTTCGGCTCGTTCAAATAAGCGTTCAGCCCGGTCCGGGCCGGGCTGAATCACGCTGCTCCCGCGAAATGTCTCACGCTGCTCACAGGCAAAAAGTGCAAAATGGTAACGCTCCAAGGGAGGGGTGGGCGTGTATGGCCTGCACAGGAACCCCCGGCACAACACTACAGTCCATGTTTTTCCATTGTGCCTCATACTCCGGGTCACACCAGAACAACATTGCTCTCCTGATTTGAGTTGAATTAAATTAACTCTTCAGGCAGGCACCAACCTCCTTTTTTTCTTTTGGTAATTGTACGGTCCTGAAGCGGATTCGAGGTTTTTTACCATGCCATATAAATCGTGAGATTGTTTTATTCCACTCATCGAACAACTGCTTGGGGTTAGAAATGTAATTATTTTTCAATGACAAAGTCCAGGGCAAATAACCCTAAAACCACAGAGACACTTGGTGAAAAAACTGTCCATGAGATCATCACCAGTCTGAGTTCATCTACAGCTGCCTCCATGTGTTACCTCTAGATTTCTAAAGTCTGTGCTGAACAGTTTGTTAGCACCATCACTCACATAGTTAACATGTCGCTTCAATCTGGAACATTCCCAATGTCTTTGAAAACTGCGGTCATAAAGCCTCTCCTAAAGAAGAGCAGTCTTGCTGCTGCAGTACTGAGTCATGACCGGCCCATCTCTAATCTGCCATTTTGGGGCAAAGTCCTTGAAAAGGTGGTTTACAACAGTCACATATTTCCTCTTAATAAACAACTCATTAGTTGTTTTTCAGTCAGGTTTTAGACCTCATCACAGCACTGAGACTGCTGTTGTCATGGTGATGGAGAAGGAGGAGGAAGAGGAGGAGGAAAGTATATTTCAAATATTTAATTCAATTCCTCAGATTAACAGTTCCAATAGGATTTAAACCAACGCTGTGACTTTGGTGAAGCAGACCTGGTGTCAGTCCTTTTTGAATTTGTTACAGTTTTTATCCATTGCTTTGGGCAATTTCACGAAACCTAAATTACATTCTCAAAGCTCTTAGTGCCTCTATGTTCAGCACAACTACATAGATCACCTTCAAAAGGTCATATCTCACCCAAAACAGTTACCTAATGCTTCAAAACCAAATAATTTTCTCATAAAAATAGTCAGTGCCCCCAAAATGAAAAGTTCCTTCCCGAAAAGAAAAGGACTTGAAATATATTTGCCAAAATAACCTAGATGTTTTATCAAAACACTATGGCACATGCAAAAGGTCATATCTCTCCCAAAACAGACTCATCATTTCAAACAAACTTACATACCAAAATGAAAAGTCCATTTGGGTTGTTTAAGCACTGCAGGTCAAAAGGTTTAGATGTTTTGTCAGTATGTCAGTATGTGTGTGTGTCTGTATGTCTTGTAGGGTAACATACTAGTACAAGTACTAGTACAAGTACTGTAAGGTTATGAATGTTCACCCACTTGTAAAGGGGGCGGGGCATTCAGGTTTGATATTGATTAAAGAATTGTTCAAGAATTCAAACACGGCACACTGCCCAAGTGTGGGTAAGTCTGAATCATATTTTTAAGAGTAGAATGGGGCACCGGCCGGATAATCTGCAATTTAACAACTCTAAAATCTGATATCTAGATTAATTAATTAATTAGAAATTAATTTGCTTGTTGATCTAAAGGTTTGAGAACGTAACCATGACATTGACCCCTTTTCTGGAAATGAAGGAACACTTAACCAAATGTGGGTTATGAAGATTTAATGACCAAATAATTAAACAGATAAATATGAATTAGGAATATGCAAATGAGTCGATAACAGATGGAAAACACTAGACATGATGGTTCTAGATCTATCTATGTGTGTGTTAGAGTTAACTCTAAGATGAAATTCAGCCTGTGAAGTGCATCATACGAACGGAACCAGAAGCTGTGATCCTGAGACGGGCCTGCTTGGGGTCCAAGGGCCTGCTTGGGGTCCAAGGGCCTGCGTGGGGTCCAAGGCCCTGCGCTGGAGCTCGGCTCTGACGTTGTCTGGCCAAAGAAGGACTGGATCAGGTTCTGCGATCTGCATTCTCCTTGGCTCTGAGGCGTTCCTGAATGAAAAGGCCGTTGTGCTGCTCCACAGATGTGGCTGGTCTAAAAGGCTGTGGACTTAAAGTTGCAAAAGGTCCTTGATTGATTTTGCGTGATGCAGCATCAATCACGTTTTTAAAAAAACGGGCACAGGTTTCTTAGTTCCGGGAGGGAACATTAGCTTCTCTTGGAAAAGTATTTGTCCCGTAGCGTAGTATCGCTCACGCTAACTAGGCCCGAGGCCTGCTCCCAAGGCCTCATGGACCTTGCTGGTGGGACCCTGGATGGAGGGTCGAGCTTCGAAAGAAACTCGGATGGAACTCGCTCTGGAGCTCGGATGGTACTGGTCTGTAACTCTCTGCTCTTTCCTTTTGTCTTTCCCCGCGGGGGTTTTGGCACCGTGGCTTCAGCCAATCAGCATGCACACTGGGGTCAGAGCTGATAAGGAGACGAGATACAGAAAAGGTAAAATTGTCCTCAAAACAAGTTATGAAACAGTTAAAATGACATGTTAAACACGATATCACAATATGTACATGTAAAGTCATCTGGTGGACACATTTTTGGAATCTGTCTATTAAAACCACTAAAACCGCAAAGTCTTTCAGCGTTTTAGCGTTTGTCTGGGAGACATCGTTACTCTCTGTAATCCAAAAGGAGTCATTGGATGAAAAGTTATTTTCAAAGTTCAGAGCGTCTCTGTCACTATTACATCCTCTTCCTTCTGAGGGCCGTAAAACTCCACAAGGATAGGTGATAACACTTTAGCTTGCATTCCTGTCACCATGGCAACAGGGGGAGGACATCTGCATATCCTACAGTCTGTATGTCTGTATGTCTGTATGTCTGTGTCTGTATGTCAGTGTCAGTATGTCAGTATGTCTGTATGTCAGTATGTCTGTATGTCTGTATGTCTGTGTCTGTATGTATGTCAGTGTCAGTATGTCTATGTCTGTGTCTGTGTCTGTATGTATGTCAGTGTCAGTATGTCTGTATGTCTGTATGTCTGTGTCAGTATGTCAGTATGTCTGTATGTCTGTGTCTGTATGTATGTCAGTGTCAGTATGTCTGTATGTCTGTATGTCAGTATGTCAGTGTGTCTGTATGTCTGTGTCAGTATGTCTGTATGTCTGTGTCTGTATGTCAGTGTCAGTATGTCTGTATGTCTGTATGTCAGTATGTCTGTATGTCTGTATGTCTGTGTCTGTATGTATGTCAGTGTCAGTATGTCAGTGTCAGTATGTCTGTATGTCTGTATGTCTGTATGTCTGTGTCAGTATGTCAGTATGTCTGTATGTCTGTGTCAGTATGTCAGTGTCAGTATGTCTGTATGTCTGTATGTCTGTATGTCTGTGTCTGTATGTCTGTGTCAGTATGTCAGTGTCAGTATGTCTGTATGTCTGTATGTCTGTATGTCTGTGTCTGTATGTCTGTGTCAGTATGTCAGTATGTCTCTATGTCTGTGTCTGTATGTATGTCAGTGTCAGTATGTCTGTATGTCTGTATGTCTGTGTCAGTATGTCAGTATGTCTGTATGTCTGTGTCTGTATGTCAGTGTCAGTATGTCTGTATGTCTGTATGTCAGTATGTCTGTATGTCTGTATGTCTGTGTCTGTATGTATGTCAGTGTCAGTATGTCAGTGTCAGTATGTCTGTATGTCTGTATGTCTGTATGTCTGTGTCAGTATGTCTGTATGTCTGTGTCAGTATGTCAGTGTCAGTATGTCTGTATGTCTGTATGTCTGTATGTCTGTATGTCTGTGTCTGTATGTCAGTGTCAGTATGTCTGTATGTCTGTATGTCTGTATGTCTGTGTCAGTATGTCTGTATGTCTGTGTCAGTATGTCAGTGTCAGTATGTCTGTATGTCTGTGTCTGTATGTCTGTGTCTGTATGTCAGTGTCAGTATGTCTGTATGTCTGTATGTCTGTATGTCTGTGTCAGTATGTCAGTATGTCTGTGTCTGTATGTATGTCAGTGTCAGTATGTCTATGTCTGTGTCTGTGTCTGTATGTATGTCAGTGTCAGTATGTCTGTATGTCTGTCAGTATGTCAGTATGTCTGTATGTCTGTCTGTATGTATGTCAGTGTCAGTATGTCTGTATGTCTGTATGTCTGTGTCAGTATGTCAGTATGTCTGTATGTCTGTGTCTGTATGTATGTCAGTGTCAGTATGTCTGTATGTCTGTATGTCAGTATGTCTGTATGTCTGTGTCAGTATGTATGTCAGTGTCAGTATGTCTGTATGTCTGTGTCTGTGTCTGTATGTATGTCAGTGTCAGTATGTCTGTATGTCTGTGTCTGTATGTCTGTGTCTGTATGTCTGTATGTCTGTATGTCTGTGTCTGTATGTATGTCAGTGTCAGTATGTCTGTATGTCTGTATGTCTGTGTATGTATGTATGTCAGTGTCAGTATGTCTGTATGTCTGTGTCTGTGTCTGTATGTATGTCAGTGTCAGTATGTCTGTATGTCTGTATGTCAGTATGTCTGTATGTCTATGTCAGTATGTCAGTATGGCTGTATGTCTGTGTCTGTATGTATGTCAATGTCTGTATGTCTGTATGTCTGTGTCAGTATGTCTGTGTCTGTATGTCAGTATGTCTGTATGGCTGTATTGTCAGTATGTCTGTATGTCTGTATGTCAATGTCTGTATGTCTGTATGTCAGTATGTCTGTATGTCAGTATGTCAGTATGTCAATGTCTGTATGTCTGTATGTCAGTGTCTGTATGTCTGTATGTCAGTATGTCTGTATGTCTGTATGTCAGTATGTCTGTATGTCAGTATGTCAGTATGTCTGTGTCTGTATGTCAGTATGTCTGTATGGCTGTATGTCAGTATGTCTGTATGTCAGTATGTCTGTATGTCTGTGTCTGTATGTCAGTGTCAGTATGTCTGTATGTCTGTATGTCTGTATGTCTGTGTCAGTATGTCTGTATGTCTGTATGTCTGTGTCAGTATGTCAGTATGTCTGTATGTCTGTATGTATGTCAGTGTCAGTATGTCTGTATGTCTGTATGTCAGTATGTCTGTATGTCTGTATGTATGTCAGTGTCAGTATGTCTGTATGTCTGTATGTCTGTATGTCTGTATGTCTGTATGTCTGTGTCAGTATGTCAGTATGTCTGTATGTCTGTGTCTGTATGTATGTCAGTGTCAGTATGTCTGTATGTCTGTGTCTGTATGTCTGTCAGTGTCAGTATGTCTGTATGTCTGTATGTCTGTATGTCTGTGTCAGTATGTCAGTATGTCTGTATGTCAGTATGTCTGTATGTCTGTGTCTGTATGTATGTCAGTGTCAGTATGTCTGTATGTCTGTGTCTGTGTCTGTATGTATGTCAGTGTCAGTATGTCTGTATGTCTGTATGTCAGTATGTCTGTATGTCTGTATGTCTGTATGTCTGTGTCTGTATGTCTGCATGTCTGTATGTCTGTGTCTGTATGTATGTCAGTGTCAGTATGTCTGTATGTCTGTCTGTATGTCAGTGTCAGTATGTCTATGTCTGTATGTCTGTGTCTGTATGTATGTCAGTGTCAGTATGTCTGTATGTCTGTATGTCTGTATGTCTGTGTCTGTATGTATGTCAGTGTCAGTATGTCTGTATGTCTGTGTCTGTGTCTGTATGTATGTCAGTGTCAGTATGTCTGTATGTCTGTATGTCAGTATGTCTGTATGTCTATGTCAGTATGTCAGTATGGCTGTATGTCTGTGTCTGTATGTATGTCAATGTCTGTATGTCTGTATGTCAGTATGTCAGTATGTCTGTGTCTGTATGTCAGTATGTCTGTATGGCTGTATGTCAGTATGTCTGTATGTCTGTATGTCAATGTCTGTATGTCTGTATGTCAGTATGTCTGTATGGCTGTATGTCAGTATGTCAGTATGTCTGTGTCTGTATGTCAGTATGTCTGTATGGCTGTATGTCAGTATGTCTGTATGTCAGTATGTCTGTATGTCTGTGTCTGTATGTATGTCAATGTCTGTATGTCTGTATGTCTGTATGTCAGTATGTCAGTATGTCTGTATGTCAATGTCTGTATGTCTGTATGTCAGTATGTCTGTATGGCTGTATGTCAGTATGTCTGTATGGCTGTATGTCAGTATGTCTGTATGTCTGTATGTCAGTATGTCTGTATGTCTGTCTGTATGTATGGCAGTATTTCAGTATGTCAGTGTCAGTATGTCTGTATGTCTGTATGTCAGTATGTCTGTGTCTGTATGTATGTCAGTATGTCTGTATGTATGTCAGTATGTCTGTATGTATGTCAGTATGTCTGTATGTCTGTATGTCTGTGTCAGTATGTCAGTATGTCTGTATGTCTGTGTCTGTATGTATGTCAGTGTCAGTATGTCTGTATGTCTGTGTCTGTGTCTGTATGTATGTCAGTGTCAGTATGTCTGTATGTCTGTATGTCAGTATGTCTGTATGTCTGTGTCAGTATGTCAGTATGTCTGTATGTCTGTGTCTGTATGTATGTCAGTGTCAGTATGTCTGTATGTCTGTGTCTGTGTCTGTATGTATGTCAGTGTCAGTATGTCTGTATGTCTGTATGTCAGTATGTCTGTATGTCTGTATGTCTGTGTCTGTATGTCTGTATGTCTGTGTCTGTATGTATGTCAGTGTCAGTATGTCTGTATGTCTGTATGTCTGTGTCTGTATGTATGTCAGTATGTCTGTATGTCTGTATGTCTGTATGTCTGTGTCTGTATGTATGTCAGTGTCTGTATGTCTGTATGGCTGTATGTCAGTATGTCTGTATGTCTGTGTCTGTATGTATGTCAGTATGTCTGTATGTCTGTATGTCTGTATGTCTGTGTCTGTATGTATGTCAGTGTCTGTATGTCTGTATGGCTGTATGTCAGTATGGCTGTATGTCTGTGTCTGTATGTATGTCAATGTCTGTATGTCTGTATGTCAGTATGTCAGTATGGCTGTGTCTGTATGTCAGTATGGCTGTATGTCAGTATGGCTGTATGTCAGTATGTCTGTATGTCTATGTCTGTATGTCTGTCAATGTCTGTATGTTTGTATGTCAGTATGTCTGTATGTCAATGTCTGTATGTCTGTATGTCAGTGTCTGTATGGCTGTATGTCAGTATGTCTGTATGGCTGTATGTCAGTATGTCTGTATGTCTGTATGTCAGTATGTCTGTATGTCTGTCTGTATGTATGGCAGTATTTCAGTATGTCAGTATGTCTGTATGTCTGTATGTCAGTATGTCTGTATGTCAGTATGTCAGTATGTCTGTGTCTGTATGTCAGTATGTCTGTATGGCTGTATGTCAGTATGTCTGTATGTCAGTATGTCTGTGTCTGTGTCTGTATGTATGTCAATGTCTGTATGTCTGTATGTCAGTGTCAGTATGTCTGTATGTCAATGTCTGTATGTCTGTATGTCAGTATGTCTGTATGGCTGTATGTCAGTATGTCTGTATGTCAGTATGTCTGTATGTCTGTCTGTATGTATGGCAGTATTTCAGTATGTCAGTGTCAGTATGTCTGTATGTCTGTATGTCAGTATGTCTGTGTCTGTATGTATGTCAGTATGTCTGTATGTATGTCAGTATGTCTGTATGTATGTCAGTATGTCTGTATGTATGTCAGTATGTCTGTATGTATGTCAGTATGTCTGTATGTATGTCAGTATGTCTGTATGTATGTCAGTATGTCTGTATGGCTGTATGTCAGTATGTCTGTATGTCTGTCTGTATGTATGGCAGTATTTCAGTATGTCAGTGTCAGTATGTCTGTATGTCTGTATGTCTGTATGTCAGTATGTCTGTGTCTGTATGTATGTCAGTATGTCTGTATGTATGTCAGTATGTCTGTATGTATGTCAGTATGTCTGTATGTCAGTATGTCAGTATGTCTGTATGTCTGTCAGTATGTCAGTGGACCATAGAAATATCCCTCATGTGCACATTTCAATCTTGGCTTAGTCTTTTGACACTGAATGTTCCTGTAGTAGATCTTTCCAGAATACTATGTGTATCAAACAGAAACAAATTCAAGCGGAGCCAACAAGGTTTCACACGACCAACTGTATTGGACGCATGCCATGGAAATTGTTACAGTTTGTAATTGCAAAACAGAAACAGAAAATGTTACAGCAAAAAACACTGTCAAACAAAAAGAACATCAAAACTAAAATGAAGTACAGCCGACACGACTGTAACAAAACATACAGAAGAAAAGGAAGTCTTCAGTCTTGGTCCTCACTCTCCTGCTCAGCCCCCACGCTCACGTCACAGATTCTCAGCGATGATCAGCCGTTAAGTCCTCACAGGAGCATCCATTGCTTGGAGGAGGAACCTCTGATGCTCGTAGAGCCTCCACCTCCAAGCTGAAAAAAACTCCTCAATAGGATTTAGAAATGGAGAGTAAGGGGCTAGGAGCACCATCACCATCCTTTGATGGGCAGCGAACCACGCCCCGATGAGCGGGCCACGGTGAAAGTTGACATTGTCCCACACAATCACATATGTCGGCAAGTGAGGCCCTACCAAACCCCCCTCATGTAGAGGGATAAGATCCACGTAAAGGCGGTCTAAGAACACCAGGAGGTGTTGTATGGGCTGATACTTGGAATGTGGGTGACTACTCCATTTTCGGATATTGCAGCACACACTGTGATGTTGCCCCCGCGCTGTCCTGGGACATCCACCGTTGCCCACTGGCCGATGGCATTCTGGCCACGCCGTCGTCCTTTGGCGAGGTTGAACCCAGCTTCGTCAACAAAAAACAGGGTGTGAGGGTTCTCATTATTCTCTACAATACAGGAAACACAATATTACTATAAATTGGTTATGCAGTAGAATCAGACAACAAATTACATTGAAATGTTTTGTTCTCTGCAAGTTCAATAAAGTGGGCTCTATCCTCCATTGCTAACAGGTCATAATGATTTTCAACTCATAACAACTGTACAATATACTATGCGTAGTGCACAATGCTTTACCTGTTCATACTGACAGTGCAGCTCCTTCGTTTTCTCAGAGTTCCTTTCGAATGGAACTCTGTATAATTGCTTCATGGTCATCTGTTTAATCAGGACCCTGTTAATTGTGGAGATGCTGACAGCATTTACATTTTCAAAGATGCCAGCATTGTCCTCCAGGATTGTCCTCCAGGATTGTGGTCCGGATTTGTCGCAGCGTAATGGCATTGTTGGCCTAGACAATATTAACAATTTCCAGTTCCTACTGTTCACTAAAAATTGTTCTTCTGCAGTAGGTTGTCTTCCAATCCTAGACATTAGAGTTCACAAATATACACTATTACTATTTGTATTTAGATGTTTTACTTTTACTTTAGTTCAATACATTTGGAAACTACTGTTAGTAACTCCACCACCAATAATTCAATAGTTGACTGAGCACATCCCTGTTTTCCCTGCGGAATGTTTGAATGATCGAGGACACAGTAGAGCGTGACTGTAGAGCGTGACTGTAGAGCGTGACTGTAGAGCGTGACTGTAGAGCGTGACTGTAGAGCGTGACTGTAGAGCGTGACTGTAGAGCGTGGCACATTAGGCTGAACTCTACGACCTGCCTCTGTCATTGTGAGGCCATGAAGACCACATGGTCCACAAGAGTAGCCCCAATTTCATCTGGTACTGGTTGTCTTCGGCCTCTTCCCCCTACTCCACCCACTACTCCACCACCACGCTCCCTTGCTCCTCGTCCTCTTCTTCTTCCTCATCTTCCTCCTCTTCCGTGAACATGCAGTTGCCCTTGCTCGTTTGGTGCTTCCATGTTCATACTTGTCAACTGTACTGAAGCCCTAGATGTTTTATAGAATCATTTATACTCCTGGATAGCACCTGTCAGCACCTGCCAGCTAACTAAAACTACTGAGTGACGGTGATCGAATGTGAGAAACTTCCCCTTGATTAGTAAAGTTCTAGTTGCACCTGAAAAAATGAAGCCGATGATCCAAGAGATCCATATTACAGTATAAACCTATGGATAATATGGATTATGTGCCTGAACGATTGTGACAGTGAGTGAACTATTCTGCAGGTGATGATGAACAGAAGGTAATTATGCAACATGTTTTGCAGCGAACAACAGCTTGACTGAGGAGCAAAACCCTACACACAATTAGCACAACCACAAACCCAATTATCAAAACACATTAGCTCCTTTGCAAAATGAAACACTCTTGTAAAAACTCTACACTAACTTATCAAAACCATATTTTTTTACCATATGAAAAACGCACGTTGCATATGACTTAACTATGTTTGCACCAGTTACACACCAGTTACACACCAGTTACACACCAGTTACACACCAGATACACACTAGTTACACACCAGTTACACACCAGTTACACACCAGTTACACACCAGATACACACCAGTTACACACCAGTTACACACCAGTTACACACCAGTTACACACCAGATACACACTAGTTACACACCAGTTACACACCAGTTACACACCAGATACACACCAGTTACACACCAGATACACACCAGTCACACACCAGTTACACATAGTTACACACCAGATACACACTAGTTACACACCAGTTACACACCAGTTACACACCAGTTACACACCAGATACACACCAGTTACACACCAGATACACACCAGTCACACACCAGTTACACATAGTTACACACCAGATACACACCAGTTACACACCAGTCACACACCAGTTACACATAGTTACACACCAGATACACACCAGTTACACACCAGTTACACACCAGTTACACACCAGTTACACACCAGTTACACACCAGATACACACCAGATACACACCAGATACACACCAGATACACACCAGTCACACACCAGTTACACATAGTTACACACCAGATACACACCAGATACACACTAGTTACACACCAGTTACACACCAGTTACACACCAGTTACACACCAGATACACACCAGTTACACACCAGATACACACCAGTCACACACCAGTTACACATAGTTACACACCAGATACACACCAGTTACACACCAGTTACACACCAGTTACACACCAGTTACACACCAGATACACACCAGATACACACCAGTTACACAGTTACACACCAGATACACACCAGATACACACCAGTTACACACCAGATACACACCAGTTACACACCAGATACACACCAGATACACACCAGATACACACCAGTTACACACCAGATACACACCAGTTACACACCAGATACACACCAGATACACACCAGATACACACTGCTGCACAGAGTCGTTTGGGTGAAGAACACCGAGAATTTGCACAACTCTTAACACAATGTCTGCTCACACTTTGTGCACAACAACACACACAGTGAATACTACACACACTTGTGTTACTGTAGACACACACAGGACAACACACACACAGTGAACACTACACACACTTGTGTTACTGTAGACACACACAGGACAACACACACACAGTGAACACTACACACACTTGTGTTACTGTAGACACACACAGGACAACACACACACAGTGAACACTACACACACTTGTGTTACTGTAGACACCACACAGGACAACACACACAGTGAACACTACACACACTTGTGTTACTGTAGACACACACAGGACAACACACACACAGTGAACACTACACACACTTGTGTTACTGTAGACACACACAGGACACAAGACTAATGCTGTTTTACATAAACTCAAGACAACATGGCAAAAAAGAAAAAATGTCCCAGTTTTCATGAACATCACATTTTATCCAGTACAAAAAAGAACCTCCCAAACTCCTCCCCCTCTTCCTCCTGCTTGAAGTCTTCCTCTCCCTCTTCCTCTTCCTCTTCCTCTTCCTCTTCCTCTTCCTCTCCCTCTTCCTCTTCCTCTTCCTTCCATTTTGGTTCAGTTTGGTTTGAACTCACTGCTGCATTTTTATAGTGCTTAAACTTGATTGGTGCGTCTACAATTAAACAATCTTGTGTTTGGTCACCTGATGACAGTGTTCTATGAGCTGGCACATGGGTGTGGTCATTTGGCACATGGGTGTGGTCATTTGGAACATAGGTGTGGTCATTTGGCACATGGGTGTGGTCATTTGGCACATGGGTGTGGTCATTTGGCACATGGGTGTGGTCATTTGGCACATGGGTGTGGTCATTTGGCACATGGGTGTGGTCATTTGGCACATGGGTGTGGTCATTTGGCACATGGGTGTGGTCATTTGACAGTCAGTGCTTTAGAGGGAGTGACATCTCGATAAACTTCTAAATGCACAAGTGTGTTCAGTGTTGTAAATCACTGTGTGTGTTGTTGTGTTACTGTTTGTGTTGTCGTGTGTTACACTGTTTGTGTTGTCGTGTGTTACACTGTTTGTGTTGTCGTGTGTTACACTGTGTGTGTTGTCGTGTGTTACACGGTGTGTTGTTGAGTGTTACACTGTGTGTGTTGTCGTGTGTTACACGGTGTGTTGTTGTGTGTTACACTGTGTGTGTTGTTGTGTGTTACACTGTGTGTGTTGTCGTGTGTTACACTGTGTGTGTTGTCGTGTGTTACACTGTGTGTGTTGTCGTGTGTTACACGGTGTGTTGTTGAGTGTTACACTGTGTGTGTTGTCGTGTGTTACACGGTGTGTTGTTGTGTGTTACACTGTGTGTGTTGTTGTGTGTTACACTGTTTGTGTTGTCGTGTGTTACACTGTTTGTGTTGTCGTGTGTTACACTGTGTGTTTTGTCGTGTGTTACACGGTGTGTTGTTGTGTGTTACACTGTGTGTGTTGTCGTGTGTTACACTGTGTGTGTTGTCGTGTGTTACACTGTGTGTGTTGTCGTGTGTTACACGGTGTGTTGTTGTGTGTTACACTATGTGTGTTGTCGTGTGTTACACTGTGTGTGTTGTTGTGTGTTACACTGTGTGTGTTGTGTGTTACACTGTGTGTGATGTCGTGTGTTACACTGTGTGTGTTGTCGTGTGTTACACTGTGTGTGTTGTTGTTTGTTACACTGTGTGTTACACTGTGTGTGTTGTTGTTTGTTACACTGTGAGTTGCACTGTGTGTGTTATTGTGTGTTACAATGTGTGTGTTGTCGTGTGTTACACTGTGTGTGTTGTTGTGTGTTACACTGTGTGTTGTTGTGTGTTACACTGTGTGTTACACTGTGTGTGTTGTTGTGTGTTACACTGTGTGTTGTTGTTTGTTACACTGTGTGTTACACTGTGTGTGTTGTCGTGTGTTACACTGTGTGTGTTTTTGTGTGTTACACTGTGTGTGTTGTTGTGTGTTACACTGTGAGTTGCACTGTGTGTGTTATTGTGTGTTACACTGTGTGTGTTGTCGTGTGTTACACTGTGTGTTGTTGTGTGTTACACTGTGTGTTGTTGTGTGTTACACTGTGTGTTACACTGTGTGTTGTTGTGTGTTACACTGTGTGTTGTCGTGTGTTACACTGTGTGTGTTGTCGTGTGTTACACTGTGTGTGTTGTTGTGTGTTACACTGTGTGTTGTTGTTTGTTACACTGTGTGTTACACTGTGTGTGTTGTCGTGTGTTACACTGTGTGTGTGTTTTTGTGTGTTACACTGTGTGTGTTGTCGTGTGTTACACTGTGTGTGTTGTCGTGTGTTACACTGTGTGTGTTGTCGTGTGTTACACTGTGTGTGTTGTCGTGTGTTACACTGTGTGTGTTGTCGTGTGTTACACTGTGTGTGTTGTCGTGTGTTACACTGTGTGTGTTTTTGTGTGTTACACTGTGTGTGTTGTCGTGTGTTACACTGTGTGTGTTTTTGTGTGTTACACTGTGTGTGTTGTCGTGTGTTACACTGTGTGTGTTGTCGTGTGTTACACTTTGTGTGTTGTCGTGTGTTACACTGTGTGTGTTGTCGTGTGTTACACTGTGTGTGTTTTTGTGTGTTACACTGTGTGTTTTTGTGTGTTACACTGTGTGTTGTCGTGTGTTACACTGTGTGTGTTGTCGTGTGTTACACTGTGTGTGTTGTTGTGTGTTACACTGTGTGTGCTGTTGTGTGTTACACTGTGTGTGCTGTCGTGTGTTACACTGTGTGTGTTGTCGTGTGTTACACTGTGTGTGTTGTCGTGAGTTACACTGTGTGTGTTGTCGTGTGTTACACTGTGTGTGTTGTTGGGTGTTACACTGTGTGTGTTGTCGTGTGACTCCGGTCCCTTCCTTGTCTCTGAGTTTGTCAAATGCGGCGCCTGTCCAGGGCTCACTTTGCTATCAATTGGGGTCACCCGTGGCTGGTCACCGCCATCGTAGGGCCCCGTTCTGGTTTCATCCAGCTTCGAAGGCTCCTGCGCACTGCGGGGTTGTTGGCATTTGTGGTCCTGATTTGCGCTGGCTCACCCTTACGCTGGACACAGCGCCAGATGATATATTTGGTCCGACTCCGGTCCCTTCCTCGTCTCTGAGTTTGTCAAATGCAGCTCCTGTCCAGGGCTCACTTTGCTATCAACTGGCTGGTCACCGCCATCGTAGGGCCCCGTTCTGGTTTTATCCAGCTTCGAAGGCTCCTGCGCACTGCGGGGTTGTTGGCATTTGTGGTCCAGAGCCCCGGCTCTAAATTAAACCTGTTACCCTAGTAGGCCGGCCTCCGGGTCCCCCTCTCTTCTTCGGTTATGGAGTACATTGGGCGCGGGGGCAGCCAGTGGAGGGCAAGGGCCCTGTCTCCAAGTGTGGTGCAGGGGACAGGGGAGCCAGGGCCTTGGGGCCCTGGTTCTATTTTATTTTTTAAAGTGGCTCAGAGTACCAAGGGCACGGACTTCCAGGGGGCTGCACCAAGGGTGTGTAGCTCGTGTTGGGGTGCTTAAGGGTGGGTCCCCGGGTTCGGAGGGAGAGCCTGGTCCCCGGTGGTCATCCCCGGAGTCCCGGAGCCCAGGACCCGGGGAAGAGTGTGCCCGGGTCGGGGCTGAGTCTGGTGGAGTGGGGGGGTGGCTCTGGAGGTGCTCCAGGGGCTCCAGGGGGTGCTCAGCGGAGGCCATGCCCGGCCAGAGTGTCCCTTCCCCGGGGTGAGTCTGGGGAGAGTGGGGGGTGGCTCTGGAGGGCCTCCGGGGGCTCCAGTGGCTCCAGGGGGTGCTCAGTGGGGGCCATGCCCAGCAAGAGTGTCCCTTCCCCGGGGTGAGTCTGGAGGAGTGGGGGGTGGCCCTGGAGGGGCTCCGGGGGTTCCAGGGGGTGCTCAGCGGAGGCCATGCCCGGCCAGAGTGGACCTTCCCCGGGCTGAGTGGCCGTGTGCGGGGTGGATGATCCCTGCTCCGCCTCAAGCGAGTTCGAGACCGGCTGGGTGCCCTTTTATCCATGAGGCACTGCACTGCCTCTGGCAGCCGAGTTCGAGACCGGTGGGGGCTCCAGGCTCCAGGGGGTCCTCCCCGGACCCCCCGACCCGCAGAAGGTGCTCCCTGGCCGGGCTGAGTCTGGCCGTGTGCGGGGTGGATGATCCCTGCTCCGCCTCACGCGAGTTCGAGACCGGCTGGGTGCCCTTTTATCCAAGAATCAATTGGAGTGTGGAGTTTCTATGCTTCAGTTCTCTGTATCTCAGGAAGTTTTTAATTTCTACATTTATTTCATCCATAATCTCTGGCGCCTAAAGGGTTCAAATCTGGTCTCCTCCCAGGAGATTGCAGCGCCACAGAACCTGAACACGTGAATGAACTAAATAGAGAATGAATATGGACATGCTAGCCAGTGTTTGACCATAAAATAAATAACCCTAACCCCTAAACTTAACCCCTAAACCTAACCCCTAACCCTAGCCCCTAAACCTAACCCTAAACCTAACCCCTAAACCTAACCTGTAACCCTATTGTAAACCTCACATGTGATCTGGGCCGCCAATGGGAGCAGACCAGATTTAGGTCAACGCCCACTTTCAACGCCCACCTAGAAGCTGCTCGCCTTCTGATTGGCTTAGAAATCTGCACTGTTCCAAGTTAGCTACGAAAAAAATATTTGCGGCCGGGTCTGGGCCGGGCTAAAACCACGGAGCCTGGCTCCACCAGAGGATCCGGAGTTGAACCGAACCCTGCCGCATCTGAAGCCGGGAAATGGCCACTCTGTTCAAGGCGGATCACAGCCTGGATTGTCCAGCTGTGAAGGAGCCCTGGAAGCTGGAAAAAACCAGAACGGGGCCCTACGATTGCGGTTCTTGTGTGCCTGTCAAACAAGCTCCTTGTCCGGTACACGCAGAACCAGGATTTGTACCAATTTCAATCGCCAAAAACGTCATTCTCAGAAACCTCCCGGCCGGCCCCTACCGTTACCGTTTGGCACTTTTCGCCTGTGAGCAGCGTGACACATTTCGCGGGGGCAGCGTGATTCAGCCTGGGAAAAACGTCCAGCCCAGGTATATGGTACTATGCCCAGGGAGTCTTTTCACCTCCAGGCCCCAGGGGAGTGCTTCTCTGGGGGCAAACAGTGCACTGATGATGGGGGATTATTTCATTTTGCTCATTTTGGTGTTTTTTCACATTTTAACCCATTTTCACCCCTTTTGCTCACATCTTCAAACTCGGGCCCTGATTACAAGTTCTGACCAAATGATGACAAACACGGTATTTATTATGTATTTTTTTCATTTTTTTTATTTTTCCAACTTATACATCCATCATTGGTGCCAGGCAGGTTGTGGAGAAAGCAGTGAAGAAAGGAGAGAGCCATCACAGAAAAGATGTCCATCCAGGGTCAAGGTACCCTGCACTTTTACATATCCAAATGACAGCATGACATTATTTTTGTACTGTCCAGTGTGCATTGACCAGCGCAAAACATACCCTGAACAGCTTTCACTCAGGGCATACACTCTATAGCCATATTTGTCAGGTTTATTCGGAGAGTAACATTTTAGTGAAGATCTCCCCTTGAAAGCTATTGTCATTTCATCTAAAGAAAGCTCCTTGATTGGACTGTAAACTGCTGCAAATTTGGGAATAATCAAATCTATTATTGGGCGGACTTTGAACAGTTTATCGTGCCCGTAATCATTATTGTTGACAAAATGAAAGAACGAAAGAATGATTTCAAATCTGTTTCTTGACATTACATTTCCAAATCCAGGCGTTTGTGTAAGCCAAAATGTTCCCCAGTAATCCTCGATTTCAGGTTTCTCAACAAGGCCCATGGAGAGATGCAAAGCGAAGAAAGCTTTCATTTCGGTGACTGATACATCATACCACTCAAGAAATCTTGAATGTGGCTTCAGAATCATAGGTGCCATACACTGATGTGCATATCTATTTGTCTCATCAGTAATGAAAGTCCAAAACTGATCGGTCAGAAAGAGTGACAGAATATCAAATGGATTAGCATCCGTCAGATCCATCTCTCCTGTGTAGCCAACTGGGTCTTCAAAAGGTTTGATCCATGCCTCAAATACCTCGACCTCTCTCAGCATGTCCCAGCTCTCATCCACCGGGCAAGTTTTACTGCAGCCACTGGTTCCACTGGTTCCTCGCCTCCGTCTGTCCTTTGCACCTGTCCGTTGTTTCGAAGTCCCTTCATCTCCACTTGGAAATCCATCGTCACTCTCGGGGAGATAATACCCTTCAGAGTCAGAATCTGCTGTAAATTGCATGCCACGTGTACTTCCTCCAGCCATTTTTTTCCTTACCGGATCTGCCCTGGATCATACCTGGCTAATAAAGGGAAGTTGCACCGAACCGACCAATGACTGAAGTGATTCATTTTCTACTATTATTTCATAAATTTCCTTGTACGGTAAAGTCGCATTTCTGCGACTTTGGCGCTTAAAGGGTTAGAAGACAACACTTGTTTTTGTTCATAAGATACAATGTTTTCAGAAGTCTTTAGCTCCTTCAACCACTTTCTGCTGAAGATGGAGCCAGAGGCATCACAGATTATATTCACTGAGGAGCCTTCCATCGGCTGATTGGACGATGACTCGACAGAAATATTCATTATTCTCTCTGTGGAAGAAAAACTAAATATCACAAAGATTTCCTCACTGAAGATGTTAGATTAGTTACAGTAAATATTGCAAACGTAATAAATATTTGTCTTTTGACATTTTAAAGGACATGGCATGAAGGCAAATTATGAAGATACGTTCAACAGACAAATCTTATGGATAAAAGACACTGCTCTTACTCAACACAGAGATGAGTCCAGGCTCAGAAGTTGTGTATCTGTGAGTTTTGCTGTTGAAAGCCTGACAGCTGTAGTCTCCACTCTGGTTCATCTGGATCTTCATCAGTTCTAACTGTGCTCCAGTAAAAGACAACAGCTCTCCATTAAAAAGCCATTGAAACTGAGCTGCAGGTCTAGAGTCAGCTGAGCAGGACATAAGGACGTCTGAGCCTTCCTCAAAGTCATCGATTTGTGGAGAGGTCTTCAAAATGACATCATCAGGTCCGTCTGAAGGAAGAAAACATTGAATAAAGTTAAATGTGGAGAGTCGTGAATGTGATTAACAGTAGACATCATTCACTCACAGCTGATGGAGAGTTCTGCAGGATCACTGGTGCTGCTACTGACAGGATTAGACACTTTACATCTGAATGGTCCCTGGTCAGAGCGCCTCACAGTGGCTATAGTGAGAGTTGCGCCTCCATCAGTGAGATTCACTCTGTCACTGGCTGTGACTTCATCACTGCCATTTAACCAGAGGAAAGACAGAGAGAGGCCAGAGGCAGAGCACGACAGAGTCACAGAACTGATGAACTCCACCGAGTCTGAGCTGCTGACTGTGACTCTCGCATCAGACACTCGCTCTGTGGGAGGAGAGACAGAGTCATTTAATCAACATACAATAAGAGAATGAATGCCATGGCGATCATATAAGCCTGTGCCAACCCACTTTCACCTTGAGCAGTGACTCCCAACCTACAGGGCTCAGCATCTAAATTAGGGCCCCAGGGAGGTGGATTTGGGATTAAGGATTTTATATAGATTACTGTTCTATAACGTTTGTATTTTTCATAAAACTATCATTAACCTCATCATTAACCTGAAGATGGTGTAGGAATAATATACAGATATATATGAATATACAGAATAAAATAGATTAAATTTAATTAAAAAATCATTTGAATCCAAATCAATTGTAATGTTTCATATATGGTGCTTATATGAGATTCAAATGTGTGTAGTTTTACATGCATACATTTACATCATAATAAAACAATTACCATAAACTTTCAGTTTTGTTTTCCCTTTTCTTTTAGATAATTGTGTTAGTTCAATAGCCACTTGGTACAGTCCAGCGTCATCAAAAGTCACGTTCCTGAGCTCCAGAGATCCAGTAGAGTTGAACAGAGTGACCCTGTCTTTATACTTTGGATAAATGCCATCACGCTTTGTGTCGACTATATCAATATATTCAAAATCCCATTCCATTCTAAAAAAAGGTGTTTGTGTTGGAGGAATTGATGTGGTGAACATGACTGTGCCTCCAACAGCTGCTTCCACAGAATCAGGCAACACACCACCTCCTGACACTAAACCTGGAATCATAATTAAGCACAAAAACATTCAGGCATGTGACATCGTATTCATAAACTCAACATCGTATTCATAAACTCAAGGTTAAAAATGTTTTTCCTCTAACATATAAAGACAAACTGCTTGTTCGTTTTTAATATACCTTTGGTTAAATGTTGTGATTACGTGTTGGTGGAAAACTAAAGTTAAATGTACTTTTTCCTACCTGTGAAGGCAATAGCAACAACACAGAATGTGAAGAGTCCCATTTTTGTAGTTTGCGTTGCATCCAAAGCCTCAGGAAACTGAACTCTGTGTGAGAAGTAATGAGAGAGGTGTTTAAAGGCAATATCACTCTGCAGTAGTCTGGACTCACAGCTTACATGCTCTACACCACATTTTGAAATTTTGCTAATTAAAAAATTGCTCCCATTTGCGCAAAACGAGTGCAATTTGGACCAAATTTGAATCAGTTATCAACTTTCAAGCTCGGACTTGTGTATTGTGAAAAATTCTAAATGTGTGCGATAGCGTCCCCGCGTCCTAGCGTGACATTTAAATGTATATATATTTTTTTACAAAAATTTTCAAGATTTTGCCCAAAATTCAATGTTGGCGTCCCAATCAAAAAAGCCAATTGGACCCATGCCATATTTTTTACTGTGTAGCCGTAGCAATAAGAGAAACATCCAATGTTATCGTACTGTGAAAGTCGCAAAATTACAACAAAGTATAAGGGCAAATCCAAAACAAAAAAAGGGGCACTAAGAGAATAAAGTAATTACATTTCGACATTAAAGTTTACTTTCACTTTCAGCACCACGGCCAGGACGCAAATGGACTTGGATTGGTTAAAAGTTTACACAAAGCCCACAATAGATGTTGATCTTTATAATGCTGGCCTTTCAGACATCACATACAATCATTTCCCAGGTGCAGTGTCCCCATGTCCTTCTGGTTAATGGCCTGCGCATGGCTCAGGTCCTGGACACTGGGTAGGACACTGACCGCACTCAGAGCCACAGAAGACGAGGGAGTCTCGGACCATTTTCACCAATAATCTGCTCCCTCGACATCTGCCTCTTCAACCTCCTAAACTTTGTACAAAGTCACTGTTCATATAAGTTTTTTGTTGCATAGGTTTTATATCAGAGCACTACGGCTGGTGGAGCTGCAGTGCCTCACAGTTAACAAGGATTGATGTGTAAAATGACGTACTCCGGTGTTGGGTGCACTTGTGTTGTTGGAGCTTTATAGTATCCTCTCATTGTAGTCATCAGCCTGGGCTACATGGGTATATCAGGTTGTACTTGTGTTACTCGGCTATAGGAGGTGGAATGAGTTGTATGGATGATGGCGTGTGCGTAAAACATATCGCTTTTTGGCTGTGCCAAACACGATCCAAGCGTTAGACAGGAGGATCTGAGAGGAAGCGCAGACAGCAAACAGCTGTTTTGTGTTCCGTGTGTTTTTACTGAGTTTGTCCAAGGGACGACAAAAAGGTTAGAATCGGTGCATAAAACGTAAGTGCACACCATGAGTAAGAATTGTGATTGTGCGCAAAGTGCCCAGGTAGAAAAACAACTTAGAGGAGCAGAACATGTGTGAATATAACACAGAGGCGTCTCCTCCTGTCCTGGCGCTGATAAACTGCAGTGTCTTGTCTTGTAATCAGCACACACGTAAGGCATTGTTTTAAAGGCCAGGAAACACTTTAACATCTATTGCAGGCTTTTGTGTAGTTCTAAACTGTCAACTCATCCAAGCCCGTTCATTTGCGTCCTGGCGTGCTGAAAGTGAACTGCTCATGTCACTTTGAATCAGAACATTCAGAGCCCCTAAACCGGCCCCTAAACCACAACTTTGTTCTCATAAATTCATGACTTTATTCTTGTTAAATTACAACTTTTTGACTTTGACTTTCATCTCATACGATTATGACTTTAATGTCGAAAGTTAATGGCTTAATAGCCCTTGTACAAAATCTCTGAAATGTCCAAATGTTTACGCTTCACACTTTAACAAACTCTTCTTTGGGCGATTGCCTGATCAAGCTCAAATTTGGGGGAAATCATCTTCAGGAGTGTGGCATCAAAAGGTATCCAAATTTCAATTATACAATGTACGGTATTTGTGCGGCGCAGGTGCAAATTTGTCCGACAAAGACAAATTATCATTAACAAAATTGCTCCCATTTGCTCATCCCAAGTCCGATTTTGCCCAAATTTAAATTGGTTCATAGACTTTCAAGCCTGGACCTGCTCATAGTTAAGAAAAGGGCCATGATAGCACCCCCTACAGAGTGAAATCAAATTGTAAAAATGTAACGTTGTTGAAAATGTTTGAAATTTTGCATAAACCTCCAACGGGAAAATCTCAATCTCTGACATTTCCATTTCATACTTACCTTACAGAGTGAAATGAAATTGTACATGGTCCGTGGAAATTTTACTTTTTGGAAGAAAAAAATAATTTTGCACAAAATTTGATTTTCGGCGTCCCGATCAAAAAAGTCCTGAACTAGCCCAAGCTGTAAATCTAACGTCCCATATAAATCCAGCTGTAAAGTTAGAAAGGTTCAAAGCTGTTGATTAAGAGAGAGAACTTCAGCCCTTATGTCCTCTAAAAGCTCCACTTGTGTCCTAGACCCCATTCCAAGCTCCTCAAAGACATTCTCCCCCTAATATAGACCCTATTCTGAATATAATAAATACTTCAGTAGAAAGTGCTTATGTTCCACGTCCTTCAAACATGCAGTCATTAAACCTCTTCTGAAAAAGACTCATCTAGATCCTGACCTATTGTTAAACTACAGACCTATTTATAATCTGCCCTTTGTCTCTAAAATCCTGGACAAAGCTTTGTCGCCACCTGCAGGACAATAACTTATTTGAAAGTTTTCCAGTCAGGGTTCCGAGCCCACCACAGCAGGGTTCCGAGCCCACCACAGCAGGGTTCAGAGCCCACCACAGCAGGGTTCAGAGCCCACCACAGCAGGGTTCAGAGCCCACCACAGCAGGGTTCAGAGCTCACCACAGCAGGGTTCAGAGCCCACCACAGCAGGGTTCAGAGCCCACCACAACAGGGTTCAGAGCTCACCACAGCAGGGATCAGAGCCCACCACAGCAGGGTTCAGAGCTCACCACAGCAGGGTTCAGAGCCCACCACAGCAGGGTCCAGAGCCCACCACAGCAGGGTTCAGAGCCCACCACAGCAGGGTTCAGAGCTCACCACAGCAGGGTTCAGAGCCCACCACAGCAGGGTCCAGAGCCCACCACAGCAGGGTTCAGAGCCCACCACAGCAGGGTTCAGAGCCCACCACAGCAGGGTTCAGAGCCCACCACAGCAGGGTTCAGAGCTCACCACAGCACTGAAACTGCACTAGTTAAAGTCACAAATGATTTGTTATTAGCCGCTGACGATGGACTGGTCTCAGTCCTGGTTCTGTTGGACCTCAGCGCAGCGTTTGACCATCGACCACAACATTCTACTGCAGAGGTTAGAATGTGACGTAGGTGTTGGAGGCCCCGCCCTCAGAGGCCCCGCCCTCAGAGGCCCCGCCCTCAGCTGGTTTAAATCCTATCTATCTGATAGGTACCAATTTGTTCATGTAAACCAGAGCTCCTCACCTGCTCTAAAGTAATTTACGGTGTGCCACAACTTTAACCCTGCGCCAGTTCGAATCCTGCCGACGACGTCTGAGTATATGTGACTCGCCACGGCAATTGTCGGACCATGTCGGCCTCGGTGAAACTGAGAAAAACAGCATTTTACTTTTTTTTCCCCAAATTTGTGATTTTCGTTTTTTTGCAGAATGTGCTAGTTGAAGTTATGAATAAGCCCCTGTGTGCTTCAGATAACACTATTGGTTGTCTTAAACGTATACATTAAGCTGTTAAAAATGTGGAGTTTTGGGGTCTTTTTCCTGCTCTCCTGGGGGGCGTCACCTTTTTCTAGCCAACGTGTTGTTTACATTTTCCACCAATCAGCTGTGATCCGCATGGCAGCTGCTGCTCCGTGTTTTCCTCTCATTACTCCAGACCGTCTGCAGAGCACAGTCTTCAGAGCTTACATTTCCTGGACTACATTGCAACGGAACTGTTTACTCAGGTACACTTTTACTTTACTACTAAATTATTGCTTTAACGCTGTGTTTTAAGGCGGTCTCGTGATCACTTTAGAATCTTACTTGTCTGCTCCGGTGGAGCTAATGCTAAGCTAACATGTTGCTTCAGTGCACTCTGCAATACGGGCTTAATGTGACTACTTGCTGTTATCACCATGTTATCGGGTTATTTTTCGGCGTGGGTTGGCCCGTGGGTTGTGTGGGCCGTGTTTTGTGTCTGTTTTATGGTGCTAAACCGGCTGTTACCCCCACAGCCCGGAGCTAAACGCAGCTATTCGGAGCTAAGTTGTAAGCTAAACTTTGCTATGTCATCGGGTTATTTTTCGGCGAGGGAAGAGAAAAAAACTACAACTCCCGATACCACTTCTGGTCACGTGGCTTACGTACGTTGCACGTCACGCACGCACTGCGTCACTCGAACCAATCACGCGCTTGCCTGGCCATTATCAGCTTCCTGTGTGTCTCTCTGTGCACGGTGTTGGGAGAGACAACAGGACGGCTGAACCAGGTAAGCTTTGCGACTAAAACACCCGCTTTTAATCACTTTAATGTGCGCCGGTTTTAAACTCGAGTGTATGTTTATGTTTTGGTGTGCTGTTCTGCAAGTGTTTTGCTTTTACGAGCAGTGTTATCTCAAGTGAGCTAACTAGCATCGCTAGCCGAGGGCAGATGTCCCAATATCTCCGCGTTTTGCATCTTAAATACACCGTTAACGTCACAATGTGAACTGTTATCTGTGAAGCGTGTTATTCCCATATTACTGTTAACCCTAATCCTTTTATCCCCCTTTTCAGAATTGGCAAAGACCCTGACTGACATGACCTGTCTCTACGTGAAGTCTGCTAAGGAGCGTGGTAAGTGTAAAACATTATTTTGGTGATTTTTGTGTTTTAATGATTAGAGTATAATTAACCATAAGCAACATCTGTTTTTCAGGTGAGCCTGCAGTTTGTACATCAAGCTTCAGATCACTGTGGAAACAGCTTCTCCCACACATCAGAAGCTGCAGGCCACGCACAGATCATCAGATTATCAAGCGAGCATACATGAAGACCAGGGTTGACACTTTGGAAGACATCGTTGAGGTTAGTTTATATTATTTGACTACTGTAATGTGTAAACATTAGCCTGGCAAAACTTCAGTGCTGCTCTCTGCTTAAGATATGTTTCTTCTGTTCTCTTTTTTTTACATTGTCGCCCTTGTCTTCAGGGAGTGGAAAACAGCTCTCCTGAGTCTCACCTCATCATCCCACAGCTTGTTGGAACGGCGGATGGCAAAGTGTTTGTCAAGAACTTGGACTGGCAGAAGCATCTGAGTCCCTTCTTCAGACGGCTTCCAAAGATCAAGAGTTATCAGCACTTCAGGTATTTAGATTGAAACTCTCACATTGTGTTGTGTTAAAAAAAAAAAGAGTGTTTTATGTGAAATAGTTAGCCATTTCTTAAATGTCCTGTTATTTGTTTACAGCTTTGATGCCAAGAGCCGAGAGTCACAGCACAGAAGAGTGCACAGACGAAGAAGAGGATGAGGATGTGATCTCTGATGTAATTGGACTCTGGTGGTGTACATATCATATATATTATCTATTATCTCATATATTCAAAGCCATGGACCCGTTGCAGTTTGTATACCTGGCCCTGGCATCTGTTTATAAGAGTTCTTCTATTAAGAGTGTTTTTTAAACTTCCTATAAGTTATCTGTCCTTTCCCCCTGTATCTACTGTGTTGTAACATTAAAGGCTATCTTATCTTATCTTTTGTTGTTTGTGTTGCACTGAATCACCTGTGAATTATGTTTATCGACAAATGCAATGAACCCTATTCTCATTCTGATTCTTTGATTCTATTCAGGGCCTTTTGTAATCCAAGTATTTCCATTTTAATATAGTAACTTCTAATTCTGATTCAAGTCCAGTTCACATCAATAACAACACTCCTCTTGAGTCTTGAGTGACAGCTGTAGGGGGAGGGGCTGTCAGTGTGACAGGGGGAGGGCTTATCTCAATGAGATGCAAATGAGCCCCGCCCCCTGTGACTCTGGGCTCACTCAGGTGAGAAACTTTGGAAGCCGTTTTCTCAGTGAATGGGTTTGAGAGTTGTATACATTCAAATGACCACAACTTACTCAAATATTATCAGATCTACATGAGTGAGACATCATTGGAAAGCTTTGAATTCACACTTTCAGAATCTGTGAATAACTCAAAATGTCTGCGGGTAGACATGTAACTGGATTGGCCACGGTCAGACACATTTTTGTACAAACTGTTATTTAGAATATGGACAGCAGAGGGAGCTGTCCTGCTACTTTTGTACATTTAGAGTATTTTATGCCCAAAAAATATATTCTGAAACTTGTAAAAAAACCAGGTGCTGAAAGCAATTTTCAACACAATTTACCTGTTTTATGAAAAAACGAGTATTTATGCCCAAAAGAAACCCTGAAAAACATTGCTGTCCTGCTACTTTTGTACATTTTGAGCGAGTATTTTATGCCCCAAAAATATTTTGAAGCTTGTTAAAAGTATGTGTAACCCTCTTACCAACCGGCTTAAAATAAAGAGGTAATAATACGTTCCGATAGAACCCCTTTAAACTCAAATTTAACTAAAGCGTCAAAAGAGACATTCCAATGTATAAAACCATCTAGGTTAGAAGTATGATCCTCACTGTAGAAAACTATTTAAATCAGGCTTCCCAGAAGTGTTAATGTACAAAAAGACACACCGTAGTACTTATTAATATATTGTATTAAACAAGAAAAGTATTTGTCTTTGATGCATTTGATGTTTGACACATTGCTCTGACACCATCTGCAGAGATGTCTGTCCATTGTTTTTCAGGGTTATGGTCAGGATGTGGGCCCCGACAAAGCGTCAGCGTCAATGTTTTGAACTCCTGATCTGTACTTGAGACTAAAATCATATGTAGACAAAGCCACAAGCCAACGGTGACCTGTTGCATCCAATTTGGCCGACATCAACACATAGGTCAATGGATTGTTGTCTGTTCGGACTTCAAACTTTGTGTCATACAGGTAATCATGTAGTTTGTCGACAACTGCCCACTTTAATGCTAGATACTCCAATTTATGAGCAGGGTTCGGATGGAGATAGACTACGACTGATGAAAGCGACTGGTCTTAGTCCATGGGCGAGCTAGCCAGGAGAAAAGATGGGCGCAGCAATCCACTCCCTCGACGTCCTCACGAAGGTGAGTGCAGATCTGCAGTGGTCACGGTCTGATATAAACAGCACAGACGCGATAGCATCTTTAGCTTTAGCCTAGCTTAGCATTAGCTTAGCTCCGTCAGCTACATACATGGCAAAATAGTACAAAACTCACCACCTTGAACACACACAAGACCTCCACGGTCCTCCGGCGCAAGGGGAAGTTAACCAGGTCGATTGACACACAGCTCTAAGCAAGTTTAATCATTTTTAAGCGAGTTACAGTCCTCAGCAGCGCAGCGCAGCTCATCACTACATGCTCCTCGTGGCTTCTCTGTGAGTCTCTCTGTGTGCACCTGTTCTGCGCGTGCTCTGCGTCACATTCATGCGTGATAGACACGAGCGCAGAAAACCAAAATAAAAGCAGACATAACTTGAAAAAACTGTTAAGTTGAAACACAATGAATGAACATTTTAACCCAATGCAAAATGCATATTTCAAAAAATATTACAAATGCCCTATGCATTGTATAATGAAATGCAAAATTAAATATCCTGATAATTAAAACATCAGGTTATTACATATGTATAAAATACCAGGTGCTGAAAGCATTTTTTGAAACAATTGAGTAGAAAAGAAAAAGAGTATTGTAAGCAAAAAACTAAACTAAACCTTGTTGTCCTGCTACTTTTGTACATTTGAGAGAGTTTTTTATGCAAAAATACAAAGAGATGAACGCATTTTTCGAAACAAGAGTATTTTAAGCAAAAAACAAACAAAACATTGCTCTCCTGCTACTTTTGTACATATGAGAGTATTTTATGCAAAAGAAATATTTTGAAAGTTGAAAAAAGTATGTAAAAATACCAGATGCTGAAAGCATTTTTTGAAACAATTGAGTGTAAAAAAATATATATATAGAGAGAGAGTATTTTAAGCAAAAAACTTGTTGTCCTGCTACTTTTGTACATTTTGAGCGAGCATTTTATGCCCCAAAACTATTTTGAAGCTTGTTAAAAGTATGTAAAAAATACCAGGTGCGGAAAGTATTTTTTGAAGCAATTGAGTGTAAAAAAAAAAAAAAAAAAAAAAAAAAAAAAAAAAAAAAAAAAGAGTATATTAAGCAAAAACTAAGCAAAACATTGCTCTCCTGCTACTTTTGTACATTTTGAGAGAGTTTTTTAGGCCAAAAAATATATTCTGAAGCTTGGAAAAAAAGTATTTAAAAATACCAGATGCTGAAAGCAATTTTCAACACAATTTACCTGTATGTATATATATATATATATATATATATATATATATATATATATATATATATATATATATATATATATATATATATATATATATATATATATATATATATATATATATATATATATATATATATATATATATATATATATATATATATATATATATATATATATATATATATATATATATATATATATATATATATATATTTTTTTTTTTTAAAAAGAGTATTTAAAATAAAACCTGAAAAACATTGCATTATATTTTATGTAAAAATACCAGGCGTTGTCAGCATTTTTTGAAATGATTTACCTGTTTAAATATAAAAGGAAAAAAAAAGGATTTTATGCAAAACAAAAAAACTTATTTTGACTAAACAAGTGGTGTCTATATGGTATTTTCTATGTATTTCATGGAAACAGAGTATTTTATGCCAAAACACATAGGAATAATAGAATAATATTCGGGCTAAAAGCGGGGAAATGGCCAAATGATAAAGAAAGCACAAAAGGTGTCTTGAAACATTGACTCTTACATTTGAGCAGGGTTTTCTTTAGGTTGAAAGATTCAAGTTGACAAGAAAAGCTTGTCTGTTCCTCCTGTGGTGGCAAAAATCTCTCGATAAGACAAAGAAGCAAGTTGTCTCGTTTCAAAAGTAAACTGTTTAAACTTGTGGCTGAACCAGAAAGAAACTCGTGTGGACTCATTCTCATGGAAGGCCGAGTCCACACGTCTGTCTCTTTTCTGCTCCCCAAAATGTGTGTTTCCCAAGTCCTCCCGTCCCACGTCTGTCCACTTCCTTAAATCACAGAAGGTCACATGACCACACACAGAAGTTCCCGGTCACTGGTCTCTCAGGTACAAAGGAACCAAGGAGCAAATGGGACATAAAAGAAACAGTGGTTTCAGGAAGGAGACAGTACAGAACATTTGCATTAATTCAATTCACACGTCTTGCTGGCTTTGTCCTAGTTTGAAACAGAACGTGGGACGTCCTAGTCACTCCAGGACGTCCGGACATGGACATGTCCAGGCCAAGAGGAGTCGTGTCCGGCTGTTGACCGTGTTAGAAATAAATCCAATTAAGATAGAATTTGAAAAGCAAAGGGCCAGATTATATTTTTCCACAACACTCCTGAGTGTCCAATGACGTAAACATAGATTACACCCTGAACACGCCCACAGTGAAGGTGTGTGAGAGCAGGTGTGTGAGAGCAGGTGTGTGAGAGCAGGTGTGTGAGAGCAGGGGTGTGTGAGAGCAGGTGCGTGAGAGCAGGTGCGTGAGAGCAGGTGTGTGAGAGCAGTGGTGTGTGCAAAGATCAGCAAAGAGACAAGTAACCAGACCTACTTCAACACAGTCCATCAAGATTGTGGCAAGAGTTTGACTGTGGTGTTTTGGCCTCTAATGTAGCTGACGACGACGAAGAAGAAGAAGACGAAGAAGAAGAAGAAGAAGAAGCTTTTCTACCTATGTCTAAAGCAAGCAAGCGGTCATCCTCCAAGAGCAAAGGTTGTGTCTTGTCGGCCTTTAAACATGCCCTTGCGTACCCTCCGTTTGGCATCCCGTGTTCAAGAACTTTAAAAGTAAAAAAGAGTGCTTAGAACGCACAGACTTGCGTGTGTATCGCTGCCGTTTAACCTGGGGCTCAATCGTCGGGTGGAAGCTGGTCCATGCAAATGGCCGGAAGGACCATGCTGCCACATTGCCTCTTCCAGGGCCTGGGCCTTGGCTCGGAGCGGAGCAACTCATACTTACCTGGCAGGGGCGACACCATGATCAGGAAGGTGGTTCACCCAGGGCGAGGCTCGTCCATTGCACAAACAGGATGTGCTGACCCCTGTGAATTCCCCAAATGTGGGAATCTCAACTGCATAATTTCTGGTAGTGGGGGACTGCGTTCGCGCTCTCCCCTCTTGTTTTTTGTCAGAGGAAAAAAAAAAAAACCCAAAGGGTCGTTTCCATGTACGCCGCTCGCGCTCCGGCCCCTCCGCCGGGCGCTTTGCGCGGGCGCCGCTTTGGACCGTTGACGGGAGGGTCAGCGTGGGGAGAGCTCACTGCTCCCCGAACCCATTGTGGGCATCGCTTCTCGGCCTGTTCTGTGTGCAGGTCAGTCACGGTGTGCTCTGTGTGCGGGTCAGTCACAGTTTGTTCTGTGTTTATGTCAGTCACAGGGTGTTCTGTGTGCGGGTCAGTCAAAGGGTGTTCTGTGTGCGGGTCAGTCACGGTGTGCTCTGTGTGCGGGTCAGTCACGGTGTGCTCTGTGTAAGGGTCAGTCACGGTGTGCTCTGTGTGCGGGTCAGTCACGGTGTGTTCTGTGTGCGGGTCAGTCACGGTGTGTTCTGTGTGCGGGTCAGTCAAGGTGTGCTCTGTGTGAGGGTCAGTCACGGTGTGTTCTGTGTGCGGGTCAGTCACGGTTTGGTTTGAGTGCGGGTCAGTCACGGTGTGCGGGTTAGTCACAGTTTGTTCTGTGTGCGGGTCAGTCAGGGTGTGCTCTGTGTGCGGGTCAGTCACGGTTTGGTTTGAGTGCGGGTCAGTCACGGTGTGCGGGTTAGTCACAGTTTGTTCTGTGTGCGGGTCGGTCACGGTGTGTTCTGGGTGCGGGTCAGTCACGGTGTGTTCTGTGTGCGGGTCAGTCACGGTGTGTTCTGTGTGCGGGTCAGTCAAGGTGTGCTCTGTGTGAGGGTCAGTCACGGTGTGTTCTGTGTGCGGGTCAGTCACGGTTTGGTTTGAGTGCGGGTCAGTCACGGTGTGCTCTGTGTGCGGGTCGGTCACGGTGTGTTCTGGGTGCGGGTCAGTCTCGGTGTGTTCTGTGTGCGGGACAGTCACGGTTTGTTCTGTGTGCGGGTCAGTCACGGTGTGTTCTGTGTGCGGGTCAGTCACGGTGTGTTCTGTGTGTGGGTCAGTCATGGTGTGTTCTGTGTGCGGGTCAGTCACGGTGTGTTCTGTGTGCGGGTCAGTCACGGTGTGTTCTGTGTGTGGGTCAGTCACGGTGTGTTCTGTGTGTGGGTCAGTCACGGTGTGCGGGTGAGTCACGTTCTGGGCCACGTCACTGCTCTCTCCTCCAATGGCGTCCTCCCTGTCCTCCCCCCTGTCCTCCCCTCTGTCCTCCCCTCTGTCCTCCTCTCTGTCACCCGCACCACACGGACATAAGTGGCGGAACATGCGGCACTCTCTGCACTTCGGGGCCCGCTGCGCGACGCACTCGCGCGCGTAATGCCCCTGGCTCCCGCAGTTGCGGCACAGAAAGTCAGGGCACTCCCTCAGAATATGGCCAGGCTGGAGACACCCCCTACACACCCGCACCTGCCTGTCGTGTATTACCCTGAAGTACTCGGGGCCCCCCGCGGTGTCAAACCTGACAGAATACGGTAAGGACTGCACCGTGTCCGTGAACCTTACCCGTACAAACCTGGTGCCGTCCGCCACGTTCGTCCCCGGCCACATTCTCCTCCTCACCTCGGAGACCGCAGAGACCCCCCAGGCGTAGAGCTTGGCCAGGATCTCCTCGTCCTCGATATAAGCCGGCAGCCCCATGAAGGACACGACCAGCTCATCCACCGAGATGTCACGGGCGTGAACCCTGACTCCTCCAATGCAGTACCCGTCCAGGAGCCGCTCCTTCGCTTTAGTGGTACTGACGGTTACTTCATATTTGTCCTTCGAGATGAGTCTGCACGCTACTATGGAGCCGCACACCTCCTGAGTCGATTTCAAAAAAGCTAGTGGCGTGATTTGTGCTCCCTCCGTCAACTCCAACACCACAGTGAGTTCTTTCATAAATTTCATTCTTCTTTCTTCGTTCTTTCTATTATTTACAGATTCTTTCAAACTTTGTCTTGCCTTTGTCGTGTCCATTCCAGTGTCCGATGCCGTGTTGTCCGTCCTTTGAGCCATGCTCACAAAAAACAAAAAATCCACCTCCCAGTAAGTTTACTGGGAGGGGAACAAACAAAAGAACTGAAAAAAGTAAATGAAAATGACCAAAATAACGATTAAAAACTCAAAAAAAACTCCCAAACCTCCAGCTCCAGACCATGCAGCACACCACAAATTGCACGCACCTGCACTGATTGCAAAGGGGCTGGTCCAGGGTGGTATGGCCGTGAGCGAAATGTTCCAGGTCAAAACTCGTATAAATGGCTTTTTTTGCATCAAACGCTGTCTTTTTGTGAAGAGTACCTTGTCTCCTACAGCTCCGACCATCACCTCGTCTCCTCCTACAGCTCCGACCATCACCTCGTCTCCTCCTACAGCTCCGACCATCACCTCGTCTCCTCCTACAGCTCCGACCATCACCTCGTCTCCTCCTACAGCTCCGACCATCACCTCGTCTCCTCCTGCAGCTCCGACCATCACCTCGTCTCCTACAGCTCCGACCATCACCTCGTCTCCTCCTACAGCTCCGACCATCACCTCGTCTCCTCCTGCAGCTCCGACCATCACCTCGTCTCCTCCTACAGCTCCGACCATCACCTCGTCTCCTCCTACAGCTCCGACCATCACCTCGTCTCCTCCTACAGCTCCGACCATCACCTCGTCTCCTCCTGCAGCTCCGACCATCACCTCGTCTCCTCCTACAGCTCCGACCATCACCTCGTCTCCTCCTACAGCTCCGACCATCACCTCGTCTCCTCCTGCAGCTCCGACCATCACCTCGTCTCCTCCTACAGCTCCGACCATCACCTCGTCTCCTCCTACAGCTCCGACCATCACCTCATCTCCTCCTACAGCTCCGACCATCACCTCGTCTCCTCCTGCAGCTCCGACCATCACCTCGTCTCCTCCTGCAGCTCCGACCATCACCTCGTCTCCTCCTGCAGCTCCGACCATCACCTCATCTCCTCCTACAGCTCCGACCATCACCTCATCTCCTCCTACAGCTCCGACCATCACCTCGTCTCCTCCTACAGCTCCGACCATCACCTCGTCTCCTCCTGCAGCTCCGACCATCACCTCGTCTCCTCCTGCAGCTCCGACCATCACCTCGTCTCCTACAGCTCCGACCATCACCTCGTCTCCTCCTACAGCTCCGACCATCACCTCGTCTCCTCCTACAGCTCCGACCATCACCTCGTCTCCTCCTACAGCTCAAACCATCACCGTCTCTTACTCAGGACGCCCTGAGCAGCAGCAGCAGCAGCAGCAGCCCAGAAGAAACCCTTTAAGGACTTTGTGGACACAGAGTTCTTCCAGAGGGAGCTGGAGGCCACAAGACAGAGAGTGGAAAAAGGAAGCAGCAGAAGAGGAAGAGAGAGGAGTCACCTGCCCCAGGGAGAACGTGCAGGTTCTGCCCCAGGGAGAACGTGCAGGTTCTGCCCCAGGGAGAACGTGCAGGTTCTGCAAACTGGTGCTGAAGCAGGCCCTCACAGTCCTCACATCCACACATACTTCCCTGGACTCTATATATCTGTATATTTAATGTAAATACTACTGTAAAGTAATGAATGCTGTCTGAAGTGTAAATAAATGAAACTTAATATTTCTGGCATTTTCCCTGTCAATAAATATTCTTAAAAGTATATGTTATTGTGTTTTCTTATATAATAATACAATAATATTCCATACATGATTGAGATATCATATCATTAATAATATGAGTAAATGTTTTATTTCTCTGCAGAACATAAACTGAACACAGTGGTACAGTTCAGTGCTGCAGTGTTAGAGATGTGATAGTGTGACCTCTGACCCCTGCGGACTAAACTCCCTGTTTCTGACCCACTCCAAGTTTATTCATGCAGAAGATGTGACGTGGGTTAATCTCTTAAGGTGAAGCAGAAATCACTATTTGTTAAACAATCAATATTTTCCATTGATGTAACAAGATTATTTATTTCAAATCTATTTGTAAACATTCTATTTAACAAAAAAAACCTCCTAAAAAATGAACTTTTAAACACTTTAAACATTTTTTTTTAAACCCAGAAAACTTGCAAATAAAATTAGTTGTTGAACAAATTAATTAACACCAAGTTAGATTAACTTATTTACAACTTTCTTCCACATCATCATCAGATGACTATTTGCAGGAGTCTCATTTACATATTAATTGTCTTTACACTCACAAAAAATGTGTTAAGCTTCTGATGGTAAAATAAAGGTTGCTGTGGCGACCATCATGGTGTATTTATTGTGTTATTCAAATTGTACCGCTCTATTTGACGTTCCATTCCAGCTATTAAACATTTAAATTTTTCGTTTTGCTATTTGATGACGGTCCCTAAGCACTCGCCTCAGCTCCGGCTGAACGTTTGATGACGGTCCCTAAGCACTCGTCTCGGCTCTGCACATTCGGATCAGTGTAATTCGTTGCGCCCAAAATACACATCTGATTGTTAAAAACGAGGTCGTGTCACTGCAGTGTAAATATGAATATTTTGGATGTGAATGATCTGCAAAGACTTTTGCGTTAAGGAGCTGTTGACCTCGGAAGTCTGAATCTGTGACGCTAACTTCACCGCACGTGGCTCCTCCCACTTTCAGACTCGTGGTCTGAGACAGCAGCGGGACTCGTCATGACAACACATCCTACATGTGTCATGACGTTATTGACGCTCGATTGACGAGTGATCAGTACTTTTAGCCCTTTTTTCTGACGAACGCATCGCATTTGAGAGAAATTGCGTCGCATTTTGCGACATCGCTTATTCTGAACCCTGCATTTAATGTTTGAACTCATAAACTTAATACATTTAAAGTTTTGATCCTTTGAAACGTTCCTCTTCTTCTGGGCACAGCAGGAATTGAACTCTGGTCTCTTGAGATGAATTTGTCAATGAACACGAATCTCTGCATTCTGATTGGTTGGCCTTCATCACAGTGGCACATGGCACACAGGCTCATTCTGATTGGCTGGCGCTCTATGCCCACTATCCATGGCTGGCCCCCGCGGGTCGTGCCTGGTTAGTACTTGGATGGGAGACCGCCTGGGAATACCAGGTGCTGTGAGCTTTTATCTTCTTTTGTAAATCCTTCAACAGACAAAGAAACAAAGAAACACACTATGTGTGGATATGTAGAAACTAAAGTGGAAAGAAAAACACAGTCAAATTGACTTTAAAATCACACATTTTTGTACAAACTGTGATTTAGAATATGGGCAGCAGAGGGAGCTGTCCTGCTACTTTTGTGCATTTAGAGAGTATTTTAGGCAAAAAATATATATATTTTGAAGCTCGTTTGCCTCACACGCTAAAGGTCCCCGGCTCGAAACTGGGCAGAAGCATGCCCTCATGTGAAGACTTTCAAGGGTCCAGTTGAGTCGAGCCTCTTGCGGCACAAATCCACTGGACCCTTGCAGCCCGACTAAACTGGACCCTTGAGGCCCAACTCAACTGGACACTTGAGGCCCGACTCAACTTGACCCTTGAGGCCAGACTCAACTGGACCCTCGACCGCCGCTCTTGCGGCCAGACTCAACTGAACCCTTGAGGCCCAACTCAACTGGACCCTTGCGGCCCGACTCAACTGGACCCTTGAGACCAGACTCAACTGGACCCTCGACCGCCGCTCTTGCAGCCCGACACAACTGGACCCTTGAAGCCCGACTCAACTGGACCCTTGAAACCCGACTCAACTGTACCCTTGAAACCCGACTCAAATGGACCCTTGAGGCCCGACTCATCTGGGCCCTTGCGGCCCGACTCAAGTGGGCCCTTGCGGCCCGACTCAACTGGGCCCTTGCGGACCGACTCAACTGGGCCCTTGCGGCCCGACTCAACTGGGCTCTTGTGGCCCGACTAAACTGGGCTCTTGCGGCTCTTGCCGCAGGAGTCTAGGCTCTTGCGGCCCGACTCAACTGGGCTCTTGCCTCAGGAGTCTGGGCCCTTGCGGCCCGATTCATCTGTCAACTCAATTGGCATAGGTTGGTCGAAAAACAAGATGCAGTACCTATCCAAGATGCACTACTTGGGACAAGATGCACGACTACTACTACTACTAGAACTGGGCCCTTGCGGCCCTACTCAACCGACTCAACTGGGCCCTTGCGGCCCGACTCAACTGGGCTCTTGCGGCTCTTGCCCTAGGACTCTGGGCCCTTAGGGCCTTACTCAACTGGGCTCTTGCGGCCCGATTCAACTGGGCCCTTGCGGCCCGACTCAACTGGGCTCTTGCGGCCCGACTCAACTGGGCCCTTGCGGCCCGACTCAACTGGGCCCTTGCGGACCGACTCAACCGGGCTCTTGCGGCCCGACTCAACTGTCAACTCAACTTTCATAGGTCGGTCGAAAAACTACAAGATGCAGTACCTATCCAAGATGCACAACTTGGGACAAGATGCACGACTACCACCACTACTACAACTGGGCCCTTGCGGCCCGACTCAACTGGGCCCTTGCGGCCCGACTCAACTGGGTTCTTGCGGCCCGACTAAACAAGGCTCTTGCGGCTCTTGTCGCAGGAGTCTAGGCTCCTTCAGCCCGACTCAACTGGGCTCTTGCCTCAGGAGTCTGGACCCTTGCGGCCCGACTCATTTGGGCTCTTGCGGCTTTTGCCGAAGGGAGACTGGACTCTTGCGGCCCGACTCAACCGGGCTCTTGCGGCCTGACTCAACTGGGCCCTTGCGGCCCGACTAAACTGGCCCCTTGCGGCCCGACTCAACCGGGCTCTTGCGGCCCGACTCAACTGGACTCTTGCGGCCCGACTCAACTGTCAACTCAACTGTCATAGGTCGGTCGAAAAACTACTTGGGACAAGATGCACTACTTGGGACAAAAATGCACTACTACTACTACCACAACCTGGCCCTTGCGGCCCGACTCAACCGACTCAACTGGGCCCTTGCTGCCCAACTCAACTGGGCCCTTGCGGCCCAACTCAACTGGGCCCTTGCGGCCCGACTCAACTGGACCCTTGCGGCCCCACTCAACTGGACCCTTGAGGTCCGACTCAACTGGACACTTAAGGCCCGACTCAACTGGACCCTTGAGGCCCGACTCAACTGGACCCTTGAGGCCCGACTCAACTGGACCCTTGAAGCCGGACTCAACTGGACCCTTGAAGCCGGACTCAACTGGGTTCTTGCGGCCCGACTAAACTGGGCTATTGCGGCTCTTGCCGCAGGAGTCTAGGCTCCTTCAGCCCGACTCAACTGGGCTCTTGCCTCAGGAGTCTGGGCCCTTGCGGCCCGACTCATTTGGACCCTTGAGGCCCGACTCATCTGGACCCTTGAGGCCCGACTCAACTGGACCCTTGAAGCCGGACTCAACTGGACCCTTGAAGCCGGACTCAACTGGACCCTTGAAACCCGACTCAACTGGAACCTTGAGGCCCGACTCAACTGGACCCTTGAGTCCAGACTCAACTGGACCCTTGAGGCCCGACTCAAGTGGGCCCTTGAGGCCGGACTCAACTGGGCCCTTGCGGCCAGACTCATCTGGACCCTTGAGGCCCGACTCAACTGGACCCTTGAAGCCCGACTCAACTGGACCCTTGAGGCCCGACTCAACTGGACCCTTGAGGCCCGACTCATCTGGACCCTTGAGGCCCGACTCAACTGGACCCTTGAAGCCGGACTCAAATGGACCCTTGAGGCCCGACTCAACTGGACCCTTGAGGCCCGACTCATCTGGACCCTTGAGGCCCGACTCAACTGGACCCTTGAAGCCGGACTCAACTGGACCCTTGAAGCCGGACTCAACTGGGTTCTTGCGGCCCGACTAAACTGGGCTATTGCGGCTCTTGCCGCAGGAGTCTAGGCTCCTTCAGCCCGACTCAACTGGGCTCTTGCCTCAGGAGTCTGGGCCCTTGCGGCCCGACTCATTTGGACCCTTGAGGCCCGACTCAACTGGACCCTTGAGGCCCGACTCATCTGGACCCTTGAGGCCCGACTCAACTGGACCCTTGAAGCCGGACTCAACTGGACCCTTGAAGCCGGACTCAACTGGACCCTTGAAACCCGACTCAACTGGAACCTTGAGGCCCGACTCAACTGGACCCTTGAGTCCAGACTCAACTGGACCCTTGAGGCCCGACTCAAGTGGGCCCTTGAGGCCGGACTCAACTGGGCCCTTGCGGCCAGACTCATCTGGACCCTTGAGGCCCGACTCAACTGGACCCTTGAAGCCCGACTCAACTGGACCCTTGAAGCCGGACTCAACTGGACCCTTGAAACCCGACTCAACTGGAACCTTGAGGCCCGACTCAACTGGACCCTTGAGTCCCGACTCAACTGGACCCTTGAGGCCCGACTCAACTGGGCCCTTGAGGCCGGACTCAACTGGGCCCTTGCGGCCAGACTCATCTGGACCCTTGAGGCCCGACTCATCTGGACCCTTGAGGCCCGACTCAACTGGACCCTTGAAGCCCGACTCAACTGGACCCTTGAAGCCCGAGCCTTGAAGCCCGACTCAACTGGACCCTTGAAACCCGACTCAACTGGACCCTTGAGGCCCGACTCAACTGGACCCTTGAGGCCCGACTCAACTGGACCCTTGAGGCCCGACTGAACTGGGCTCTTGCGGCCCGACTCAACTGTCAACTCAACTTTCATAGGTCGGTCGAAAAACTACAAGATGCAGTACCTATCCAAGATGCACTACTTGGGACGAGATGCACTACTTGGGACAAGATTAACTACCTGGGACAAGAAGCACTACTACTACTACTACTACTACATCTGGGCCCTCGCGGCCCGACTCAACCGAATCAACTGGGGCCTTGCGGCCCGACTCCACTGAACCAGGTGAAGCCCTCCTCTCTAGGATGCATGGTTTTGAAACAGTCTCGTAGTTTAAAATCCCTACACAAACCCTGCAATAAAACCAATGTTTTGTCTAGTTTAAAATCCCCTGTTCTGTTCCTATCATCTTTGGTTAAAATACAGTTAAAATCCCCTGCTAAAATAAAAAGGAGTTCTACCTAGCATGTGGGACTGCAGATCTTCTAAAAACTCATACCTGTTGTGTTTATCAGTAAAACCATAAATATTTAAGAGTTTAAAATCCCGCCCCATAAAACTCAGATGTATTAAAAGTGCTGCCCGTTACCGTCACCAGGGGATTCTTGATTAAAATGGCCACTCCATCATTTTTAATTTGGTTGGAGCCACTCCAGACGGATGTGTGTGGCCACAACTCTTCCCAGTCTCTGTAATGATTTAAAAACGGTAGACAACATTCTTGTAATGAAAACACATCCGAGTTAAAAGAGTTAAGACAGGATAAAATGCTCTGGGCTCTAACTCTAGACTTCACACTTCTGACATTGATTGTTGAGAATGTGATCGCCATGAGCATGGTTAAAAACAGGTATAACGATGAAACGAAATAAAACAGTTAAAATCCGGTTAAAAGAGACCTTGTAAATGTTGCTCTGCCTTCTCTCTTGTAGGTGAGAGAGGAGGGGTTTTAGCAACGTGTCCCCTTCTGTCCATTCTTTTCATGGGGAAAGTCCTTGGGGTTGATTTCATAGCTACCGTGAGGAACGAGACCTCGTTGGGTGAATCGGAGGGGAAGGTTCTGGGCTCCTCCACAGAGTCACTGTCTGAGAGGGTCCCAGGTCTCTTCTCTGAGAGCAAGTTACTCTCAGAGGACGATTCTGACAGAGGCCTCTTGAGGTACTGGGCGTGGTTCAGGAGGGAGTTCAGACACTCATCCAGGGGGTCCGGAGGCCCGAGGGGTCCCATCGCCTCTATGGTCCCGAGTTCCATTTGGGTTTCAGGAATGGAGGCCTCCTCAGGCCTCTGTTCCCCCTCCCCCGTCTGAGTGTTAGTGGGTGGGACTCCCGCAGGCACCACCACCCCCTCCCAAGTGTGTGTGGGTGGAGCCGCCGCAGGCCCCACCTCCTCCTACTGGGTCTGTGTGGGAGGAGCCTCCGCAGGCCCCACCCCTCTCCCTCTCAGCCCCCTCCTTTCCAAGTAGCTCTTCCACCATTTTGTCAAGTCCTCCATGTGCTTGTCCGCCATCTTGTTCTTGTGCAACATTTTGGGTTCCGGCCTTCAGTTTGTTGGCAAATGATTTTGGGCAGTCTCTGAAGAGGTGACCTAAGTCCCCACAGAGATTGCACTTTCTGCCATTGGTACATTCCTCGAATGTGTGCCCAATTTCTCTACACTTCCCGCAGACCACTTGAGTGCAAGCCTCCACTAAGTGCCCATAATCCCCACACCGCCGGCAGAGCTTGGGTTGTCCTTGGTAGTGGATGTAGCCCCGGTTATCCCCCAGGACTATCATACTAGGCAGGTGCTTCAGGTCTTGGTAGCCCTGGGGGTCCTGCATTGTTGGATGGGGACCCTCCAGCTGCCTGTCCAAATGCCATCCACATCTCTGACCTTGATAGCCCGGCCTTTCACCGTGCAAAATCTTCCCAGCCACATACAAATGTCATCAGCACTCACAGTTTCATTGAACATTCTAACAATCACATGTTTCAGTGAGTTGTCAGTCAAATTCTCCACAATGAATGCTGTAAACTGGGGCTTCACCCCTTCAAACCTTGTCCAGAATTCTTTCAGAATTATCGCAGAGCGAAAGCTCACATCAAAGTCTTTGTTGAAAGGCAGGGTCAAGATACAGTTCAGGTCATCGGCTTTGAAATTCAGAGCTTTCTGGACGAGGTGTCTGGAAAAGTCCAAACGTGAAAACTGTGGTACTTTTCCAGACACCTCCTTCAGGGTGAAGCACACGCTGTGGTGCCTCCTCCTGCCGGCATGGGAGGCCGACATTCTGGAGGCACCAACAGCTTAAAACCAAATAAAACTCACTAAAACTAGCTTAAAACCAGATAAAACCAATTAAAAAATAAATATGTGCAGCTAAAACCAGTTAAGATTGTACTTACAATAAAGTGCTGGGGTGCCTTAAAGGTGTTGAAAAAAATATAACAACTGGACCCTTGAAGCCCGACTCAACTGGACCCTCGAGGCCCGACTCAACTGGACCCTTGAGGCCCGACTCAACTGTACCCTTGAGGCCGGACTCATCTGCACCCTTGAGGCCCGACTCAACTGGACCCTTGAGGCCCGACTCATCTGGACCCTTGAGGCCCGACTCAACTGGACTCTTGAGGCCCGACTCAACTGGGCCCTTGCGGCCCGACTGAACTGGGCTCTTGCGGCCCGACTCAACTGTCAACTCAACTTTCATAGGTCGGTCGAAAAACTACAAGATGCAGTACCTATCCAAGATGCACTACTTGGGACAAGATGCACGACTACTACTACTACTACAACTGAGCCCTTGCCGCCCGACTCAACTAGGCCCTTGCGGCCCGACTCAACTGGGCTCTTGCCTCAGGAGTCTGGGCCCTTGCGGCCCGACTCAACTGGGCTCTTGCGGCTCTTGCCGTAGGAGTCTGGGCCCTTGCGGCCTGACTCAACTGGGCCCTTGCGACCCGACTCAACTGGGCCCTTGAGGCCCGACTCAACTGGACCCTTGCGGCCCGACTCATCTGGGCCCTTGAGGCCCGACTCAACTGGACTCTCGAGGCCCGACTCAACTGGGCCCTTGCGGCCCGACTGAACTGGGCTCTTGCGGCCCGACTCAACTGTCAACTCAACTTTCATAGGTCGGTCGAAAAACTACAAGATGCAGTACCTATCCAAGATGCACTACTTGGGACGAGATGCACGACTACTACTACTACTACAACTGAGCCCTTGCCGCCCGACTCAACTAGGCCCTTGCGGCCCGACTCAACTGGGCTCTTGCGGCCCCACTAAACTGGGCTCTTGCCGCAGGAGTCTAGGCTCTTACGGCCCGACTCAACTGGGCCCTTGCGACCCGACTCAACTGGGCCCTTGCGGCCCGACTCAACTGGGCCCTTGCTGCCCGACTCAACTGGCCTCTTACGGCCCGACTGAACTGGGCTCTTGCGGCCCGACTCAACTGTCAACTCAACTTCCATAGGTCGGTCGAAAAACTAAAAGATGCAGTACCTATCCAAGATGCA